>NC_056728.1:1402659498-1402669498 GCF_019279795.1 Protopterus annectens
TACAGAGTAGGCAGTGCTAGAAGAATCAGCAGTGCTGGTGGGAACAAAATGATCAGGCTACAGAGCACGTGGGAAAAATAACCTGAGACAGGCCTCATCCTTCAGCAGGAATGATCTGCAGCAGTGACTACTGGGGCAGAGCCCCCTCCACCTCCCCTCTCTATATTTCAGACATGTGGTTTTACCTGACTTCAGTCAACTAGGTGAGGGACATTCCACCTACAGTATAATTTTCTCAACCTCTACTTTTGGGACAAAAGGCTTCTACACCAAAAGGGCCAATTACAATGTGGACTGCCAATTATAAAGTAAGCAAACAGCCTTCAATTTAAAAGGAGGGAAGGGGTATTAGTCAATGAGGGGTTTGGTTCAAAAAAAGGAAGAAAAATAGGGGACAGTTTTTGCCTATCAAGTTTAAACAAATATGTGGCAGTTAAAAAGTTGCTTACTCTGTCAGCCTTGCTTCTCACATTTATGAAGGATGCCTTCCTCAACACATTGGACATGGATACCAACTTGCACATCGGTTTCCACAGATACTACATGCACTTTCTGTCATTCATTCTGAGAAACTCTGGGTGTAAAGCTGCTTATAACACAAACAGTCTGGATAAAACTCATCAAAATGAAGATTTTCACACCCTCTATTTTCTCCCCTTTCTCTGATGTTGTGCGATCCAGAGTTGGCTTATATAAGTAAGAGGGGCACAGAACCCCTACAACAGTCAAAGCAGGAGTTTTTTAAAGATTTACCTGAAGAGGGTGCATGACTCTCAGAAGATGAAGCAGCTCTTCACATCCTTTACTGCGGGGGAGGAAAAAGCTGATAAACACTAAAAATACTTTGTTGAGTGGAATGCTAGCTGCATCTTTTACCATCAGTTAGTTCATCATCCTCTAAAAATGTCATGCCAAAGGTTGTTCCTTTAGAGCTGCTGTGACTGCTTTATGAGTGCCTTTGTTGCAGATATTCATGTTGTGGACAATTTGTTTCAGTTCCATTCAGAACTTTGCTAACCAGAATTGTCTTAACTGTATTTGTAAGAGTTAATGCTCTTTTAGTACTTTGGTGCTTTAAGACACGGTCTTCTGTTACTCTTGCCTTTTCACTGTCCTCCAGATGGTTACAGATACATTTTGACTACATGAGTTGATCTAGTAGAGGCCCCTCCCTCATGGGTTTGAAATACCCTTCCATTTTCCCCCGTGTGCTTGTGTACTCCATCCATCATTCCCTGCATGTTAAGTATATATTACTATACTACTTATTAACAGTGTAGATGTCAAATCTTCATTTTTTTATGATTTATAGGAAGTGTGCTTTCTTATTGAGTGTGGACAAAGTGATAAGCTCAAGGACTTGGTACACTTTCTTAGTGTCGCACCTGGCAATATAGCTTGAGCTGACAGAGGCAATGTGCTTCCTAGTGTGTATGCTTCAAAGTATAATATGCCAGACTGGAATGGAAGAGAAAACAACTGCAGACCCACCAATGAAGGTCCGGTACTTACGTATTATCGCAACCAGATTTTCGTGGTAATGCTAGTTGCTTTGGTTTATGTGGAAAAACACTAATACAGTCTTATAAACTTCAGCAACATATTTTCTGTAATGTTTGTAAGGTTTAACAATGTTTACTATTAAATTCACTGACAAAATGAGTCTTGAAAATAGGTTTCCCATGTTACCGCCAGCATGTCATGTCAGCTAAGCTTGCCCCATACTGCTTTATATGCGTTATTTTTCTCGTGCCATCAAAAGTTGTCAAGCTTTAGTTCAACTTTTCTACACTGAAATCAGTACAACAGCAACTGAGCAATCCACATCTTCTCAAGCTTTGTATGCAGAAAAACAGTACAACATCAACTAAACAATCCCTGTCTCTAGAGTCGAATCACATGCTTACAAAAAAAGAAATGAAAACGGGCATTGCAGTAAAACTACAAGCATCAGTGCATAAAATCAAAGCAGAAGTTTGTACTTCTAACAAAGTTTATTAAACAACCTTTCATTATTTTGTTTGAAACTTACTTGGTACTTCACATAAATGAAATCGCATGTCTCCGATTTACTGTATACTGTATGAAAATGATCAATAAATACTTTACCTATATTACGTTCATGTGTCCAGTTTCTTCTTTTCTTCAAAAACATTCAGTTTACATATGGTAAATTGAAAGAATAATCCTTCCGACTGGTGTCCCGTTTCTTATTTTAAGTAGCAACTCCAAAAATAACAAACTAAAGCAGAAAAATAAATCTGGAAAACACCTTACACATTGTACGCTAAGTCCCACAGTGCTTTCAGGCCAATATACGTACACAAGTGACCACTCTTAGCGCTGAACTCAATGCTAGATATTTTAACAGCACGCAAGCCACAAATCCTAAAATTGTACATGACAATCGCCTAAAAAAGCACTACCAATATCCCAGAACACTTTTGAACACTTTAACCTTCTGTAATAAACATCTTTTTCTCTTGCTTACTTAATCTCAATAAAGTACATTGTATCGCAAAATCTGGTTGCGATAATATGTAAGTACTGAAGGTCCTAGTGCACATTTACTGATACAGTAAAAACATATCAGCTATTTATTATAATTCTGGATTTCATCAAGCAAAATTGCCACATTGTCCATGTCATGCAGGAATTGTTAGCATACTGGCTGTATTTATTTTATTTGTTTATTTAAATAAAACATGAATTTACGCTAGTCTAAAGGCCTTTTGCAGCCATCACCTTGATCATAGGCAGAGGCAAAACACATTATTATCTGGATGGTATACCACAAAGATCTGAGCAAGTGTGTAGACGAAGCTTGGTATTAGTAACAGTGCAGTATTAAGGTATTTTACCTGTGATATATAAAGAGATATTACATTTCTTTATTAACAGTAGGTAGTCAAGCAGGGAAAAGTGAGTAAAATTAAATAGTAATAAAGTTTTCGAAAGAATAAAACATGAAAAGGGACAAAGTCCAGGGTTAAGTTTGACTGGATAAGGTTGATAAGCTGAGGAACTCAGACTTGGTGAGTAAAGATTTTTACTGAACACTTGAACAGGTCAGCTAGACAGGTACTTTCTTAAACCACAGTAGACTAAGAGCAGAAAACTCAGTGTATGCAACGACACCAGGAAGTGATGAATGGTCAACGGAATCAAAGGCATTTTATATCCGTGAACACTGGAGTGAGAAGCACGTTTCCTTTCTTTTTTTCTGAATTAAGGATATGATTGAGTGCTTGTATCCAGCAGTTATTATGAATTTAGGAAAGGAGGGCGACAAATATAATGTTGATTGGTTTGAGGTAGCATTGGATATACGGCAGAGGGAAAAAAGAATAATAAATACTGATAAACGGCCTAATGGTAGGCTAACACTACCTATTACTCCTTCCTTCTCTTCCTTTCAATCCCCTCTTCCTTTTTCCTTTCTTCTCCCTTCTCATTTTCTTAATCTTCTTTTTCTCCTATCCTTTCCTCCCCTCTCTTATTAGCCAAAGGAACGGTTACTTCTCCAATAGCTCCCTCCATTAACTCCATTTCGTAATCTCCCCCCAACTGCAAAATGTCTTTCCTTTCTCTTAGTCTTTTGCTCATATTTAAAATGCTTAACATCTTTACCATTGGTTATCACTATTGATTATACTTTACTAGGTGATCAATATCCTATGATTGTTGTTTAATATTCACGGTATGATTTTCTGATCTGACATTATTTATCCTGTATGTTGATTCTACTATTTATTACTGCACTGCATGTGATGATATTATGTAGTTTATTAACTGAACTATGTATGTTGGAGCTTTTCTCCCTGGGCCTCTGCTGAAAATGGCATTCATGCCCATTCAGACTTTCCTGGTAAACAAATGCCAAATAAATAAAAAATAAATAAATAAAATAAAGACATTGCAAAATGTTTGGGCTGTGCCTTGTTCAGGGACTGGCAGGTTATTAGTATATCTAACAACAGGGAGTACTTCTGTTATGCAGTGAAAGAGCAATTTTTTTAATCTATTTGCACCAAGGTTTGGTACTTTCTATGGCGATACACTTTTGTTTTTTGCAATAAGTGGATTTAACTAATTTTATCACTGTGCAAATGTCACACATAAAGAAAAAAGCCCTCCCCTCAACTGGACTTGAACTGAATTTTGATGTTACATTTTTTTTCCCTGCAATATGATTCCATTTTGCTTTAATTACCAGGGATAAGCCTATACTTTATAAAGCTTTAATTTCCTGGTTTTGGAATCAAAGGAGGTAAATCCCACCCATCTTTTTTAAGCTTAATCTCTTGCGTGCTTTAACAGAGTAATTTGTCTCCAACTGCATGAAATACCATAACCACAGAGAAATAGGCGATGTTTCTTAGCAGTTTCTGCCCACAGTATTACGGGGGCAGTCCTCAGTCTTGATGATGCCACCAACTACTATAAAAATACATGCAGAGTGTTAGGGAACTTTTCTCCACTGCCTTTCTTATAGACAGGAAGAGAAACAGTATTGGTAAACATAGTTATCAGAATCTTTTTGGATAGTAGGTATCCTTGTCTGCAAGTGCAATATCTTTACAGACAGCAGTGGTTTAGTCTAATGTACAGCATGCTAACAACTAATTTGTTATCTCAAGGATTAGGGTTTGGATGAATTGCTACCATGCTCTCTCTCTCTCTCTCTCACTTATGAGTCGCAGCCAACCTCTAGACAGATTCTGAGGGACAGCATCTGATATTTGCAGAGTTTACAACGTAAACAGGGAACAAAATATGTTGTCAGATTTTTGTTCCATAGCACATGTGAATGCAATCATACCTACAGACAGTTTAGAGCCCCCAGCCCACCTACTGCATGTCTTTGGAATGTAGGAGGAAACCAGGGTATCCACAGGAAATCTATGCGAATGCAGAAAGGACATGCATACTCTGGAGGGAGGGCACCACAGCTGAGAACTGAACGGGAGAACCTCTTGCTGTTAGGAGGCAATGCTATCATTGTCCATCTGCATATGCTACAATGCAACAAATCAGAATAGTAGCAATACAACAATGGAAATAGGATAAAAATGTCTCATCGCAACACAAATTAACAACAGAATAACAAAGAATGTACAGTAGATAGCTTTACCTATTTTGTACTGTGCTACATTGTAAGGATAGAGATAACATTACAAAATTCTAGACTGGGATTTTGGACACAGATCAGTAAGGAAAATCACAACAGACATACAGAATGTCCTATTCATAAGGTAGCAGAAAGGATTCTAAGAACTAAGCCAACACGGGAATGGAGAAAGTAGATTTTGCCAATAGGGGTGACTGCAATTAGGGGTACAGAGAATAGGAAGAAGGGGGCTAGAACTTACTGGAAAAAACTGGCCATGGAACTAAGGTCCTGGGAGCAATTAACTAGGGAGGTAATAGAATGGGAAGAAGCCAAGAAGACATTTGGACTACAGGTTACAGATTGCCTTCCATATCAGGGATTGATATCAGAGTACAGGCAAAGAAAGAAATAAGGGGGGGTCCCAAGTGAACGACCTGCTCTGGTAGAGTTTTTAATAGAATCTAGAACAGAAGCTGCTGTTAAAGAACAGATAATTAGTAGGGCATATAAAATATTGAATGAAAGCTGTAGGGATCAATCAGAGGAGGTTAGAAAGGATTGGGAAGAGAGACTGTATAACCAATTCATAAAGAAACAATGGGAGGATTTATATATGACTCCCAAATATACAACAAAGTCTAGAAACTTTAGGAATTTTGCTTGAAGTGTTTACATAGATATTTTTATGCCCCAAGCAGTCGCCAAAGAATTTTTCCTCAGGTAGATGCTCTTTGTGATTTTTTTCCTCGGGTAGATTGCAAATGTTGGAGGTGTGAGGGGGAAGAAAGAGATAACTGGGAACATATTTTTGAGAGTGTAATGAGTTGACAGACTTTAATAATTCCCTGGAGACAACTCTAACAGAAATGCTATGGCAACAAATTGGTGTAACTAAGGAAATTATTTTTGAGCTGTGATACAGGATCTGAATTGCTTTGACATTGTAAGGTCTTGATGAGTTTAATTCTGGTGGCTGCCAAAAAAGCAATTACTACAAACTGGAAATCAAAATCTAAACCAACGATATTAAAAGTAGTGAATATAGTAAAACGAGATAAAAGAACTGCAAGGGGGACCTTTAGAAAAGGGTAGGAGCAAATTACAAAAAAATGGGAATTGCAGGAACAATTTTGTTTGTTTGTGTCTTTCGGCTTTTCCCGGTTAGGGGTCGCCACAGCGGAACTCCGGTCCGCTAATGATTGGTTGTTGATTTTTACGTGCAGAGTTACCAGCCCTGATGCACAACCTTCAAAGAAGGTACGCCCATTCATGCATGTCTCCACGCAGAAGACGGTCTAGCTGAGAATCGAACCGGACAACGTCTCACTGTGAGGCGACAACAATACATGCAGAAAAAAGTATTGGAGGAGGAATGAAGTTTAAGGGAAGGCGGGAACTGAATGAGCTAAATAATGTTCAGTTGACAATGACTGGATAGAAGATTATATGTGATGCATAATGTTTGCAACTGAAAATAAGTCAATATGATTTGTTGTCATTTATATAAATGTATGATTGCCTATGTCATAAGTGATAATTCAATAAAGATTTTTTTTTTGTTAAAAAAAAATTAGAAAATTCTAAAGGCAATATACAATTATGTAAATACACCACATTACTCCGATATTAAGAACAAAAAACACTTATTCTCCTACTGCAGACACTGGTGAACAGCAGAAGCAGTTGGTATGTCTGTTAAATGTTCTTTGAAGCAAGAGTTATCAATTAATGTCTCCTGGATTACACTAATAGCTGTCGCTTCTAATGAAGAGCATAGGAGAGTCCTGGAAAAAATGCAGTTCAGTTACCTTATTTTGTTGAGGATGTACAGCTGTTGTGAATAGGGCAGAGCAGCGCTGTATGCAGTACAAAAGTGAATTAGGCAAAAAGTGACAGGGATTCAGGTTTCAGAATCACTAATTCAGAGATTTATGCCTCTGATTCGCACTACTGCCATTCTATTTACATGGAGTTAAAACAAAACACCTCATGTCCATATGTCAGACATGACTCACTTAAAAGGGGACTTGAAATGGATTATGGTAATAAGACCGCCAAGCTGAAAACCAAGAGCCAGAGTCCAAAGAGCTGCTTTCAGTGTAAATCTGCCCTGATTCCAAAAGACTTGCTCTCAGTGCAAGTCACTTACTTCGGTGTAAGACGTATCTATTAACAGACTTTCTATGGGGACCAGATTGCAAAACACCTGCTCTCAGCCTGCTATCAATGTATGTGGTCACCTACACTGAGAGCAAGTCTTTTGGAATTGGGTCCCAAGATTGGCAAACCCCAAGTTTAGGGGTATTAATGAAGTCTAAGAGGCATTGGCCATATTTGATATTGGCTATATGGGTTTGACAGTTAATGATTTGTCAGTTTAAGTCAACCAGGAGAATAACACTGGGATGGATAGTGATTTTATATAAAGCAATTAGATAATTATTGTGGTCATCAGGAGACATAGAAGGTGATCTGTAGATAGCAGTGATGTGGTAGTTTGATTTAGTTGTGTAACTTTGATCTATAGAAGTTCTGGATAAGAATCATAAATATGTGCCATGAGTTAATGAGTCTGTTATAACTACAGATGTTCCACTACAGTTGTCAGTGGGACCGAAGTCATGATAGTCCCTCAAACTCACCAGAAACTTTAAGAAGCTGTATAAGCATCAACTGACTAGGAAAAAATCTACCATTAGGTAAGAATTTCTGTGGCAAGTCTTAGATCATTTTTTTTATTTTTTGAGTTTTTTTGTCCTCGCTAACTGCTGACCATTAGACTCTCTCTTACCTAGCCCATTCATTTCCCATACACTGAGATAGGAGCGGGCTGAGTGGATGTGTCATTTAGGCAGCCATCAGGGGTTGCTCGAATTTTTGCTATTTACTGCCTTAAACCCACTGTGCATGCCCAGTGACATGCCATGATCACAGAGTGCAATGACCATCATGCCCTTTATGCCATCTAGTTCCACAAGTGATGTAAACTCTCAAGATTGCACTGCCTCACACCTTGAAGGTAATACTTTCATGGGGTCTGTTGTCTCCACTGAAGAATCAAACACTAGAAAATGAACTCTGGGCATGCACACCTGATCCCTCTCCTTTGTGGTGAGGTGAGCTGGTGAAGCTGTGCCACTTTCTATCTCCTCATACCAGCTTCAGCTGATGCCCAAGCAGCTAATTGAAATCAGTTCATCTGAGGCATGGACAGGGATTCATCCCTCTACATCAACAGAGCTGGAAAGTTTTACATCACATTGGCTTCCCTTTTCCTTTACTATCATAGTACTGCTGTTCTAGATATCCTTTACTACCACATTACTGCTATTCTAGACATCCTTTACTACCACAGTACTGCTATTCTAGACATCCTTTACTACCACAGTACTGCTATTCTAGACATCCTTTAATACCACAGTACTGCTATTCTAGACATCCTTTACTACCACAGTACTACTGTTCTAGACATCCTTTACTACCACAGTACTGCTATTCTAGACATCCTTTACTACCACAGTACTGCTGTTCTAGACAGCTTCCTATTGAAATGTTGGCACTTGAAATGCAGAGTGCTGACAAGCCAAAAAATAAAAAGACCAAAAACATAGGCAATTAACGAATCTCAAAAAACGCTCTTTTCCTTAAAATGCTTTTTTTATGGGAGGGGTGCAAGCTCCCCTGCACCCCCCAACCGCACTGATCTTATATATACCAACTCCAAGATTGCCATACCTTGGAGAAAAGAGAATATCCTGAGAAATGGCATCTTGGACTTAAAGTCTAATCTTTTGGCCATTTAGTCTCCATATTTTGGGACTCACTCTAGTGGGTCAAGACATCTGAAATGATTACCATTTTGGAGTCCTTACCAATAATATTGTGTCTTCAGACTTTAAACTGTGGAAAGGCATTAGTCAAGGCTGTGTGCTATCCCCAGCACTTTCCCTACTCACAACAGGACCCCTGCATATACATATGAACCTGGCGGATACTCTTTCGGGTGGTACTCTGGTTGGAAGACAATCCAGTGCCCTTTTTTTCCTGGAGCTTATATTTTACTCTGTTAAACTCCTGGTAGGATGTAGCACTGCTGGTGACCTAACTTCCTAATTTCTTTGACATTTGACAGCAAAGACTGAATATATCAAAAGCAAAATTATTTACAAAACATAAGGCTGCTGAATGTTTGAAGAAAAAAGTCTTTTAACCCCCCCCCCTTTAATTGTGCAGCTAAGCACCAGAGGTAATTGCATGTTTTACTACATCCTGATTTGTCTGCTATGAAGGTTCTAAGGTTAAAAGTGATCTGGGATAAACTGTATATTTGGGCACATAGCTGAAGAAGACTGCATCTCTCTCTCTAATGGAGAAAATCACAGCAATTATAATGTTTAAAGCCTCTCTGTTATTCTAGCTGTTTAGTTGCACATAAATGCCGTACTCCCATAAGCCCTAATCAAAATTAAGTAGCCAATTTAGATGGAATGACAAAAAGAGGGAAGTCAGAGTACATGTAGCAAGGCGTCCTACATCTGACTTGGATGTGAGTGTACCTAACTGAGGGCTATATGCAACACCAAAACTGAACCTGCGGAACACATCAAGCTACTAGGCATCATTATCAACAATGCCCTTAAATATGACAGACACATACCCCAGACAATCAAAAAGGAACACACCAAATTAGGGTCTCTGTACAGAACCAAGCCATTCTTCACCCAAACATCCAGACAGGCTATTGCCAGAACACATCCATTAGCCACTCTGTTATACGTCTCTCCGATTTTTACAAACCTAAGAAAAACTAACCTAAACAAGCTTTAAAAAACGTAGTCCAACCCTACTCTAACAGTAGACCCCTCCAATCATCCAACAAATACTTAT
>NC_056728.1:1402674498-1402704498 GCF_019279795.1 Protopterus annectens
CTTACTGGCCGTGTGAGCAGTTTTTTTCCTATCTCTTTCAACTTTCTGGTTTAAAAGCCGCATTTATGCTTGAGTCCTGCCTTCCCTGTAACTAGTCTAGTCCAGATGCAGACTTGCTGTATCTGGGACTGCTGGTAAGCGTCTGAGCCCCGTAAGCCATTCTGTGTTGGAGGGAAGTCTTCTAGCTTATCAGTGGGAGTGGTAAGCACTAGGTAACCTATCTTCCATGGGAACAGTGGGTTTTGGCCCATAAATTGTAGTTTATTGGCTGTTTAGGCAGTTTTCCATCTCTTTCAACTTGCTGGCTTAAAAGCCTGCATTCGTGTTTGTTCCCCGCCTTTCCTGTAACTAGGCTAGTCCAGGTACAGATTTGCTGTATCCAGGACTGTTAGTAAGCTTCTGAGCCCCACAAGACTTTCTGTGTTGGAGGGAAGCCTTCTAGCTTATCAGTGGGAGTGGTAAGCACTAGGTAGCCTATCTACCACAGGAGGAGTGGTTCTGGCCCAGAAATTGTTGTTTATTGGCCGTTTGGGCAATTTTTCAATCTCTCTCTCAACTTTCTGGTTTTAAAGCCCATGTTTGCGCTTGATCCCCACCTTTGCCGTAACTAGTCTAGTCCAGGTACAGATTTGCTATATCCAGGACTGTTTGTAAGCTTCTGAGCCCCCCAAGCCTTTGTGTTGGAGTGGAGCCTTCTAGCTTATCAGTGGGAATGGTAAGTAGCCTGTCAACCACAAGAGGAGTGGTTCTTGGCCCAGGAATTGTAGTTTATTGATTATTTGGAAAGATGTCCATCTCTTTCAACTTTCTGGTTTAGAAGACCACATCTGCACTTGTTTCCCATCGTTCCTGTAACTAACCTACTGGAAAGCACTAGAAAGCCTTAAACTGATACAAGCCTTCTAGCTTAAAAGAGAGTCTTTAGAGTGATTAAGTATCAGTTGTCTGAATTTTCTTGCTGTTCTTAACTGTTTTTCACCTAAATGCTGATTTTCCAGCATTTATTGTGATTTAAAAGCTTGCTTTTTTTCACATATTATACTTATTTGACTGCCTGCGCTTTTAAAAAGTCATTTTTTGCTTAAATAATTTGTTTAACTGTTGTAGGCTACACACGAAAGTACAAAAGCCTTTTCTGATCACTTGTAGTCGTTTACAGTTGTTTAAGTGCACTTTTTATTGTTTTTGCCTTATCTCTTCAAAAAAAAAAATTCCTTGTTTCCCACCCTTCTAAACTAGTATAGTCCAGTTTTCAGGCTAGTGCTGAATTCAGGGCTGTATTACAAGTTTATGAGTTGCCCATACCTTACTTGGACAGAGGGAAGTTTCTTTGTTCACCTGTGAGATAGGGGAACTTTGAGCAGCCATCTGTCCCTGGAGGAGTGTTTCCAGCCCAGAAGTTAGTAGTTTAAAAACCGCATTTGCACGGTTTTGCGCACCGGGCAGTATCGGTTAGCTACAGTTAAATTATTCCCGGCTCCACTAAGTCTCCTCTTCAGTTTTTCCCTTGAAACCAGTCTCTCAGCCTAAGCACTCAAAAAGCATCCTACATTCCAGCACTTACTCAGACCTCACCAACCAAGTGACTAAGCAGCTCACCCTACTATTCAGGCATGACCAAAGGGCAACTTCAGGTGTACTCTCCAGTCCAGCTGGTGAACCTGGGTATCCTCAGGCAATGTTACAACTGCCTCATGTACACAGACAACCCTCTCCTCCTACCACAAAACATTAACATATGCGGGAGATGCAATTATACAGCCAAACTGGAGGCGAAGGTCTCTCCACCCAAGACTGGAACAGACAGTCTTGAGGAGAAGGTTAACACTTGCACCACTCCTCCAGCCTCACATAGACCTACTAAACTAACACTGGCACAAAATACACATAAATACACTAAATCATACTCAGAAGCTCTAAATAAAAACCCACAAAAGCATCCGAGAGCTCAAAAGCAGACACCCAAAAAACCTGCACCTCCCGTCACAAACCAGACAACACATAAAACACAAAATCAATGTGCCGCACAATCACAGCCCTTAAGATGAAATAACACACCTAACACACTAGTAATAGATGACTCTATAGTCAGGCAGACTGATGTCCCACTCACTAGGCTGGACAAGGAGAAGGTTACTGTTAGCTGCCTGTCGAGAGCCAAAATCCGCCACATAACACAAGCACTCAGGTCACTCCAGAACAAGTACAAATATGACTCTGTCATTGTTCATGTTGGTGTGAATGACCTGAGACGTACCTCCCTGGACTACATGAAAAGAGACATGGAAGAGCTCTCTGATCATGTAGCCCAGGTGGGTATGATCTTGACCCTGAGTAGGATACTGCCCTCACCAAGAATGATACCTCAGTATAAAGAAAAAACAATCAATTTCAACAATTGGCTAAGCTTCTGGTGTCATTCAAAGGGGATCCAGTGTTTGTCAGCCTGGGATGACATGCTCGACAAGCTGCGTTGCTTCACAAGAGACAGCTTGCACCTGTCACCCCTAGGCTTTTGAATACTGGCCAAGGCTCTTGCAGCCCCCATAGTGCCTTTTTTAGGCAAGGCTCAAAAGTCAAACTCACCTCCATAAACAGGACAAATTAAAAAATAAGGGTTATGCTACTCAACGCCAGGAGTTTAAATCTCAAAATGCATGCACTCGAAGCACTCCTCAGTATGGAGAATGTCAACATCTGTGCAGTAACTGAAACCTGTTCAAGGCTCCAGAGAGCACTCCAGCACTACTGGCTTACAACTCATACCACACATTTCGGCCACAGAACACAGACTAAAACACAAAAGGAGTGGGTGTATCCATATTCATCAAGAATACCTACACCTCCAGGTTAGTGGCGCAGCATGATATCTCTGAGATCATCCATGTGCAACTAACATCGGGCAAATCTGCAATGCAAACTGTGGCCTGCTACAGATCACCTTCCATGACCCAGGACCAGCACTCTGCCTTTCTGGAGAAACTGGAAAACATGAAAGTCCTACCGAACACCCTGATATTGGGCAATTTCAATTACCCTACCATTAACTGAGAAAACTACTTGAGTACAAACTCCCAGGCTCAGCGCTTCCTGGAATTTATCAACTCAAATGCCCTGGATCAGCTGGTAAACTCCCCTACCAGAGGCGAAAACATTGGACCTGGTCATCACCAACATGGGCGACAGGTGTTCTGCACCAGAGGTCAACCTGTCACTGGTTAGATCAGACCATAAACTAATCACTCTGGATGTCCACACCTGACCACCACCCCCAACCAAGGAAACCACAGTGAAAAACTTTTCTAAAGCAAACTTCACCTTACTTAAGACAGAAGTGGTAAGTTTCACAGCCCCCACGCTAAAGGATAACGCTGCCCAAGATGCCGAATCATTTACAAATGCACTCTATGAGCATCTACAAGGATGCATGGATCATGCCATCCCTAGAAAAACCAAGACTCACTCCCCTAAGAGAAGGAAACCAGTCTGGTGGACCCCTGCCATAAACAGGCTATACAATGCAAGGAGGAAACTAGTTCAGAAAAAAAGCAAATCCCAAGAAGGAAATACATCCCTGTTTAATATCAGTAAGAAACTAAGGTCCCTCATAAAATCATCTAAGGCTAACTTCAAAAGAAAAATAGCCAAGGATTCGAAAGATAAGCACAAAGCCTTCTTTAGCTATGTCAAGAATCTAAGTGGCAACTCACAGATATGCTCCGAGCTAGTGCAGAATAGCACAAAATATACTGATCCTACTATTTTCTTTATTTCATTATCACCCGTCAGGATGCTCCAATTATTTCTTATTATATTTTTCACATTCCGAACATAGGGGGAATATTCTAACACACATGCTCTATTGTAAGCATTATCTGCTTTAGTGTCTAACAAATTCACATTCGTAACCAATTCTTTCCCTAAAAGAGGGAGATATTTTTTTCCCCATTCACTTATGACATATTTCATTACATCATCAAGCATACAGTTAGGGTAACCTCTGTTTCTACACATATTTCCTATGTGATATATTTCTTCTATCATATCTTCATATTTTGATGTCATTCGTGCAGCTCTGATGCATTGCCCCTTGAAAATATTTTTCAACATATTTTGTGGATGGTTGCTAGTGTATTCTAAATAACTATTGGAAAAGGTACTTTTCCTATATATGTTGGATTGATAGCCATCGACTGTTTTAGAAATATATGTATCAAGGTAAGCTATGCCTTCAGAGCTGTACGAGTGTGTAAATTTCAAGAAAGTACTAGAATTATTTAGGAATTCCATAAATGTCTCAATATTTTCCACACTGTTATCCCATAAAATAAAAATATTGTCTAAGGATCTGGAATAGTACACTATATTTTTGTAGAAACTACTATTGAAGAGCTTGGTGGTTTCCCATTCTAGCATAACAAGGTTGGCAAAAATGGGGGCAGAATCTGCCCCCATTGCCACCCCCCTTGTTTGCTTGAAATTTTCGCCCTCAAAATGTATATAATTGTGGTCCAATACCATGGACATTAGATCCATAATAAGATTTATTTTATCCCATTCTAGACTGGAAAATTTTCTTAGACTATTACAGAAGTCATCCAAACCTGATTGCTTAGGGATGCAAGAAAATAAATCGATAACATCAATGGTGATAAAAATAATGTTATCTTTCCATACTTCATTGGTTAATTTGGCCAAAAAAGACCAGGAATATTTAATTAAGTGTGATATATTCTGATATATTGGTTTTAACCATCTATCAATAACTACATCTAAAGGTTGAATTTTCAAACGTCTACCAGAAACAATAGGATGAAATGGTGGTTGTAAAATATCTTTATGAACTTTTGGTATACCTATAATTGTTGCAAGAGTAGGATGCTCATTCTTCATAAAATTATATAAATCCAGAGTTATATGGTTATCCAAAAGTAGTTCTTCTATAAATAAATCAATTCTTTTATGACCTATGTTAATCTCATTGATTGAAATTGTTTCATAATTACCAGATTCATGTAATATTTTAGACATTTCATTAACATAATTCATAGAGTTGTATAATACTATACCACCACCTTTATCTGGTTTCATGGTGCGTGTATCTTTGTTTCCTATAACCTGTGTCAAAATTGTTCTCTCCCTTACAGATAAATTGCCATGAAACTTAATTTTGTTTTTCTGATGTGCTATTCTATATATTTCATTTGTTACAGATTTTTCAAATATAGTTATGTATGGATGAGGTGGTGGTATATATACATATACTTTTTTTCTTTAATTCTTTATATACATATCCTTGAGAGCTGTTCTTAAATTGTAAAGCCAAATTTAATTTTCACGTGTATAGTTTAATCTCCATAATAGTATCTGTCAAGTTAAATCTATTTCTTGGTATATATTTCACACCTTTAGAAAATAATGAAAAATATTCCTGTTCAATGTCTAAATTAGTATAATTATATATCTTGAAATCATTGTATATATTTACAATATAAATCTCTGTGGGTTCACCAAAGGAAGTTTTTAATGATATCATGTGGTCGGTGTTGCCCCCCCCCACACTGGTGATACATATCAGGTCTCCCCTTCCATTCTTGTCTCTGTTTTCCTCTCTTCCAATTCCTTCTTTGTCCCCCTGTGGTGTACTGCCATCTCCCCCTCTGAACATTTTGATTATAATTAAATCCAATATTCTTCCCCATTCTAGAGTCTAAATTGTAGTCGTGTTGTTCATCACCATCTTTGTCTAAATTACCTTTCCATAAATATACTTTATTCTTTTTATACTGATCTACATCTCTCTTTATTTTCTTACTTTTTTATTATATATATTCTGTGCTTTCTTATCTGCTACAATAAATTGTTTTTTATATAATTTTTCCAACTGTGGGAACATCAAATCTTTGAGAATTATGTTGTTCAATTTTTCAACTTCTTCCATTAATTTACATAATTTCTCATAATTTTTCTTAATAAGCAATTTCATGAAATCTAAACCAAATCTATTAAACAATGTATTAATTCTGTTCTGTTTTGTTCATCAATAAGTACACCCAAGTGACAGTGTTATGAATTTCACATAGAGCATACGTGAGATCATTTGCACTGATTCGTACATATATACATGTAAAGTTTTTAGTACTTTTATAATGATACATAGAGATCATTTGCATTGATCTGTATACATATACATACAGAGTTTTTAGTATATTTAGTATAATACAATGTATCTTTAAATTTTTGTAAATGGCGGAATTGGCACCAAAAAGTTTTTAAATAACGGATCATGGTTAATGAACAATATTCTGATGAAGTTCTCTTTTATGTGGATGAAAGCACTTAATCTTGGTTAACCACTGTTTTATCTGCATCGCTTGGTCTATTAAAGAAGAGTTTTATCATGACGCTGACTTTCATTGTATTGTGCATCCATTGTTACCTTGGGTATCAGTTTATTTTGCATATTTATATTGTTGAGACAAAGGATGGTCTGAGACATAGAAACAGCCAAAATAATTTGTGCAGTACTAGATTTATTCTAAACTCAGAATGCTGAGACGTCTGAAAAAGAATCTTTAAGTATTGATAGCCCAAGGCTCTGTGCTGGGCCAATTACTTACTCTTTATTTATAAGTAACCTACCCTTGAACCAACCTGAAACCAATTCTCTATGCAGATGGCATAATCATCATTATTAAATCCCAAAAATCATCTACAGCTCTAAACAATAATTAAAAAGGACTTGGTTATTTGCTAATAAAACAAATGCAATGCCACTAGTAACACCATAAAATATTCATCAACACAAATGGCTAGAGTAAAAAAAAAAACTCAAAAGGAATTTTCTTCCTATAGCTGCTTAACAAAAACACTTGCATTTAACTCAAGACCAGAATCGGTTATTTCATGTATACTTAGAAAAACGAAAAAGGGAAGCTTTTAAACTAGCTAAGATTTGCCCCACAGAATCTTTCTCTACATGAACACCAAATCTAGAAAAGCTATCACAATCAATGTTTCAATCCCTCAGTCAGAATATGCTTTGACATACTTGCATTAAACTCATCTCATAATACAGGTAAAGCTCTAAATTGTGGAAAACAAGAGATTGCACTCTAACCATTCATCCATCATAGAAACCATCATTGTTTAACTATCCATGTGACTGTAAGAGCTACTCTTTTGTTAAACTCACTTTTATATTAGTCAGTGGAAAGTATTGCCTGCCTTTAAAATGTAAGTTGGTAATAAAAACCTTCTCATATACATAGGTTCATAGGTTCATACTAGGCTATCTGCCCAAGGGCATTTATAAGCCTAGCCAGAGTTTTGTGGCTTTCGCCACCCCTTTAGTTTGGAGGATACTATGCCCATTATTTTGCTGTGCCTCTGTCAAGCAGTGACACTGAGATAATCCCTGGGGTATATCTGCGATCTCCCATCCATTGGTCAAGATTTCTCTTGAACAAAGCCAGCGAGGTGCTCTGCCTCACATGTACCGGGATTTTGTTCCACAGCATAGGGAGTCTCTGGGTGATGAATCTGTCCCTCCAGCACGTCCTATTAATAACCGTGTCAAGGTTTAAGTCTCCCGCCCTTGTAGTTCTGAGGGATCTAGAGTTTTTGAGGTGAAGCATGTTCATCAATTCTGGGTTGGACATGGCCTTGTATGTCAGGCACAGGTCACCTCTGAGCAGACGGTAAGCGACTGAGTAGAGCTGAAGTTCCTTCAGTCGGGCAGCATAGGACATATTTTTGAGACCTTTTATCCTTTTGGTGAGGAACTTTTGGGGCCTTTCCAGTTGCTGCAGGTGTCAGAATGGGGCATTGTACTCAATCATTGGCCTGATGAGTGATGAGTACAGGGGGACGATGACTTCCCTTGATCTAGAAGTGAATCCCTTCATGATTAGGTGGGCAATGTAGAAGGTCTTCCTAACTACTTTGGCAATGTGAGTATCAAATGAAAGGTTACTGTCAACCTGGGTACCCAGATCCCTGATAACCTCTTCTGTGCTTAGTGGGTTGCCGCCTATATGGTAGCTAGGTGTAACCTTGTTTTTCCCGAAGGGTATGACTATGCATTTTTTGGCGTTTAACTTTAGGCCATGGTTCTGGCACCAGTTTTCCATTTCTATAAGACCCTTCTGAAGGATATCTGTGTCAGATGTGTTCTCAACTATGGCCCAGTTTGCAGTCATCTGCAAATTTTGTCAGCCATAATCCTCCTGTGTTTGCTTGTACTTCTGAAAAGTAGATGCCGAACAGGAGAGGGCCCAGGATTGAGCCCTGTGGGACACCACTTGTGACAGGCTTTGAGTCTGACATGGCACCAGCAACTCTGACCCTGTGGGTTCTGTCACTTAGCCAATTTGCAACCCATCTTGTGACGTATGGGTTTACATTTAAGCTGATGAGTTTTTCAATGATACCTGAGTGGGGTATTGTGTCGAAAGCCTTTGCCAGGTCGAGGTAGGCTGTGTGGACTGCCTTTCCCTCATCAATGGCCTTGGTGACTGTTTCGAAAAAGTCCACCAGGTTTAAAAGGCATGATCTGCCCTTGACAAAGCCAAACTGGGTCGGATCCAAAGTCTGCAAGTCTCCTATGTCTTTATTTATGAGTTCCATTATGATCCTCTCCATAGCTTTGCAGATCAAGCTTGTCAAGCTGATGGGACGGTAATTTCCCGGGTCGGTGGAGGCACCTCCTTTGTGAAGTGGGACCACAGTTGTCGTACGCCACTCCTTAGGCACGTATCCTGAGGTGAGGCTAAGATTAAACAGCTGCCCTAACTGCGGGTTTAATTCCTCCTTGAGTTCGTGGAGCACACATCCGGGGACACCATCTGGTCCCATGGATGCTGTGTTTTTTGCCTTGGAGGGAGCAGTTCTCACCTGAGCGTTAGAGATGTTTGGGGGGCTATAATTCTCTGGTATAGATATCTCACCTTTTGGGGGGGAGGGGGGAGAAGTTTGCACTGAACCTGTCTGCCAGTATGTTGGCAATGTCTGTAGGTTCAGTAATTTTTACATCATTTTGAACTAATTCTGAGCATATCTGGGAGTTTCCTCCCAGGTTTCTAACATAGTTAAAGAAGGCCTTATGATTGTCCTTTGAGTCCTTAGCGACTTTTCTCTCAAAATTTGCCTTGGATGATTTTATGAGAGATCTTAATTTTTACTTATAATGATCAAGGGTGTTTTCCCTTTTAAGGATTTTGCTCTATCTTGTAGTAGCTTCCTCCTTTTGTTGTAGAGCTTGTTTATGGCTGGGGTCCACCAAACTGGACGCTTGCCTTTGGTACAAAGGGTCTTTGTTTTGTTTGGGATTGCCTGATCCATGCATTCCTGTAGGTGCTGGTAGAAGGCATTTGTAAGTGATTCAGCGGCTTGAGTAATGGTTTCCGTAGTCTCGGGGGCCTTAAAAGAGACCACACTAGCCTTTAGAAGTGTGAAGTCGGCTTTTGAGAAGTTCTTCACTGTGGTCTTTTTTATCTCAGATGGGGGCGGGATGTGGACTTCCAGTGAGATTAGTTTATGGTCTGATCTCACCAGTGAAGGGTATACTTCCGGTGTTGAACATTGTGACCCCATGTTCGTGATGATGAGATCTAGTATGTTATCTCCTCTTGTGGGAATGGTGACTAGTTGTTCCATGGCATTTGAGTTTATGAACTCTAGGAACCTTTGGGCTAGATTGTTGGGGCTTGAGTAGTGATCCCAGTCTATATTCGGGTAGTTGAATTGACATTACATAAACAAAAAGGCAAACATCTACAAGATTTACTTTCAACTTGACCATTCAAGTTAAAGTGTTCTCAAAAGTTATTCCTGTCTGTTAGAATACTTTACCTTAAGATGCCAGAAAACAAAACACCATAAACACCTTTCAAATATTTAAAAAGCAATTCAAAACACATTGAAAGCAATTATAAATGGTTTTGCTTCTCAGACCATGTTTAAAGTATCCATTCAGCAGACGGACTATTTTTTCTATGTACATGACCATGCTGTCTATTTTATTCTAATAACTGAGATATGAAAAATAAAACACTATTAAATAAACACAGTACATTCTTTGATTTTTGTAAAATATTCTACTGATTCTATTCATTTATTAGTTGTTTTCATACAACACTGTGTTGATTCAATTTCAGTATAACTACATGTAAAATGTTCAGTTATTTCAATTTGTGTCTAATTAGCAATTTAATGTTTATGCAATTTTGCCTCCTTATGGTTGAATTATGGTCATGGCTGAAATGGGTCCTTGGAATAGATCACCTACTTGGCTAACAAATATGAATAAATAAAATAAAAATCAGTACAACCAGATGTAACACAACTGCCAGAGAAGCAGATTGCTCCAGAGGTGCTCTGTTAGCCTGATCATGACCTTGTGTCAATCGACATGGCACCTGATTTTATGGAAAACTCTGCATTAACTGATCAATATTCAGTAATGGACTTGTCCGTAGTTCCCATTGTGACACAAAACAAGAACAGCTGTTGACTAACCTGCCTACATTTGGAAGAACTATTATGAAGCCTTCCAGACATAATGTCTTCAGAAAGTGTTTACCTCTCAACTTCTTTGCTGAAGAATTCTGGATGAAGCCAGAAATAAAGCAAAGATAAAAGGAAAACAAAGGCCCTAAATGAGGGACAATTTTTAAATCTTACTGTAATAAACTCAAAAAGTTAACAGAACAAACAGTCTTTGTATAAACATAAATTTTCTGAGTAATAATAAGTATTAAAATAATGTCTGATGGTATTATTTGATTGCAACCTTCAGTGGTTTACCAAAAAATCAAAAATGTTTATGAGGAACAGGGCACAATTATAAGGCAAAACCAAGGACATTCTGCAAAACTAGGGATAGCTGAGAGATACTGTATGTATAATGTTATGAATCTCAAAACTGAATTTCATAGGTACGATTTAGTAAATGTGTGTTTGTATTACATTTGAAAAAAATAACTGTATTGTTTCTATATGCATGTATCACTTCGGATTTGGTTCATTTAGTCAAAAGCACATTTTGCTGAATTGTATTTCACCAAGACCAACTCGCCGAAAGCACAAATCACTGAAAACTCATTTCACCGAATTTCATTTCACTGAAAATAGTAGTGGCAGTGTATATGCCCTGTTCCACACTGTAGTGTGATCCTGGAGTTAAAATATATACTTGGGGGTGCAGGGGGCATAGCCCCCCACATTGGGGGCTGAGGTGGGCGTAGCCCCCACCTAATTTCTTTAAAAACTACTTACCCTCTTAACAGAAACTGCATAGTATAAAACAAGCTTGGTGGGGGGGCTATGCACCCGACAACCTCAATGTGGGGGCTATTCCCCCCACACCTTCCCAACTATATATACTAACTCGAGGATTGCACTACAGTGGGGAACAGGGCATATACACTGCCACTACTATTTTCGGTGAAATGAAATTCGGCAAAATGAGTTTTCAGCGATTTGTGCTTTCAGCGATTTTGTCTTACTGTCATAAAATTCGGCGAATTGTGCTTTTGACGAAATGAACCAGACCCATCACTTCATATGTATGCATATCATATAATATCCAGAGTACAGCACAAGTTAGCATACTAAATATTCTTATTATCACTGATAAAGCATTTAGCTTAAATGGGGGGATCCAAAGTACAGTGCAGTTTAGCTTTAAGCTTATCCGTAAGGTTAAGCATGATTGTGGGATATCACATGGTTCTCTCTTGCTTCTGATAGTAAAGCATGTTGATGTTCACGGAGTATTTTCTGAGTATGTATTTGGTCATCAGATATGAAACACAGCAGCTGAAGGTGAACTCAGCAGTGTTACTTAAACATTTCACAGTGATATGACAGACTGGAAAAGGCTTATCATATACTTTAAGGCATTTATGAATTTTAGGAAAGACAGGCATAGACAATGGCAGTACCTGTAAGTAATTGGATTACACATTAGATGCTAAATGAAGTAGTTGAAGAGATAGGTGGTAAATTAGGACGAGGAGAAAGACAGAGAACTTATAAATTCAGTGGCTTTGGAGTTGAAGTAGAAGGGGAGGAGGAGAACTTTTATGCAGATACCATCTACAAGCTATCAGATGCTTCGATTAAGGATGATGAGTTGATGAAGAGAAAAATAGGAAGAAAAAGTTATCCTATTTGGGGAGTTTTATACTTCCTAAATGGACTAGAATATTCTTATACTGATGGTGAAGATGAAGAATAAAGATGAAGAATAAAACTTTTGAAATTATAGACTAGGAAGGACACAACCTCCTGGACATCAAACTACATGAGTTTACAGCCTAAAGATCCACTAAATTAACCTAATTCATTTCCCTGAGTGGTTTACAGCAGAAGCAGATATGGAACAATCGATATAATAAACAGACTTCAGCAGGCCCTTTGATTCACCAAAGAATATTAGGCTGAAAAGCCAGATGAACAAGAAAGAAAACATCTATGGTCACTTGTCTGAAAGTGGTTTGATAAACATTTGTTAATCGAACAGGTAGTCTACAAAATGAAAGATTTTGAGTCATCAGTTTCATAAACAGATAATCATTAACTGTACAGCATCAGAAAAACAGGTAGGCTCTCTTTTCTTTTACCAAACTATTAAACAATCTCCTTTCTTCTGAAGCTGTACACTCTTAGAGTTCATTTATTTATGTTTGCGGGGTATGGCGAGAAGAAGGTTGTGCTATGCTCAGTGCATTTTTAATCAAAACCAAATTCTACTGTTGAATTTGCATACATCAAATTACTTCCAATAAATGTAAATTTGTACCATTGCTGTTATTGCATGTAAACCTACACCAATACAAAATGGTCAGATAGGTAGAAAGATGTCTAAAGGACTGGGTACAGATTGTAGTTGTAAGGGAGGTATTGCTAAGGTAAGAAGTGGAGTTCCCCAGGGCCAGCAGTGAAACTTGTGCTGTTAAATGTACATAGCGTTTTGTTGATGTCACAAGCACAAGAGACAGTTGTAAAAAAAAAATGGCAGAAACACTCTTGCAAAAGAGGTCTGCTGAAGTAAACAACATGGTCAGCAGGTAGAAGCACAGGCTCATTGCTGAAAAATGCTAATCTTTGCACCTAGGGATTTGAAACACGTGGCGTGTTATACTAACTGGTGGTGGTAGGGGCTGTACATGTTGAAGCCACATAAGTGGCAAAAAAATAATGGTAACTGTAAGTGAAGCAATGCAAGACCAGGAAATGAGCAAAAGGGAATCAGCAAAATCCAATACACTGCTGAGCTTCATCTCCATTGGTTAATACTACATGGACAAGGAGGCAATCCTCTCATACTATATATCATTGCTGAGGCCTGACTTGGAATACGACTCCCTTTGATACCATATAGGGAAAAGGAAATAAAGATGTTATAGAGGGGTCTGTTAAAGGGAGGGAAGGAAAGTTGCATGATGAGAGGCTAGAGATGCTTGGGCTGGAAGGGGGACATGATTTGGGTCCACAAAATCATTAAGGAGCATTCCAAATGAACTGTACTGAAAGAGAAGTAACTGGATGGATTAGTAGATAATGGTACAAGTTCTGCTTCCCAAACAAAAATGATAAATTTGTGACCTAAGGTTCTCTTTTTATTTAAGATAACAAGGGAACTGTTTTGTGTCTCGGTACATTTCATTATTGTTTCGAGTAGGTACAGTTTCACTATGCCCCACATAGCAGGATATATTTTGGAACCTGTGATGCCTGTGCACTGGCCCAGAAATCAAGGAGACTCAATCCTAACCAATAACGCCAGTGAGGGGCATCCATATAGGGAAAGGATAACAAATACACACACAGTAAAGTACAATTTCCCTTAAGAGCACACAGAGATCACAGTCAGTATGGGGCTAGTTTCTCCCTTTCTCTCCAGGTCCCCAATAATACTCCACACTGGCACAGCTATAGGGTCAAGATCTCAGCCTAGTGCCCAAGCTAAAACCAACAGCACCCTCTCTGTCCAACCAGTGCTTCGTGTCCCTGCCAAGTAGCTGACACACACACTTTAAGATAAGAGTTATAGACAACTACACAGACACTCCTGGGGAAGGCTGGCACAGGTTCTCCAGCTGTGCCCCTTTTACTCAGACTATACAGTAGAAATCACTGCCACCACCCAGCTAATACTTATCAGCTACTCAAAGGCCCTTATTAAAGAGTGTCCACTTATTACTGTGCAATATTATTATCCAAATGGTAAGTGTGACTGAATGGCAAAGCTTATTTGGAGTGACTTGGTACAGTATCCCTATATATATGCAATGTACCTCTAGAGCTAAAAATATTTCTACACAAAACAGCCACCGTTGAAAGGTTTAAAAATATTTAATAATAAATAATAAAAACACAAGACAATACTTCTTACTACACAGTGCTAGTCAAGAGTTGAGATCACAGAGAAATGTTTAAAATAATACAGTAGAAAAGGTCTGACAACACAGAAAAACACTTAGTCTAATCTTCCTAATTCCTAGCTATATCTAAGAGAAACACTAAAGTCTAAGATCATACTTACATATAGATATCGGCAGTGCTTATGATGTTGGATGTTCTCAAGACAAATGCTGTCAGGCTCTCATTCCTTCCCTCCTTAAATTGATAACACAGTACCACTGATTCATTTCATATTACATAATTTCTTTCTTGTACCCAGGCTAACAGACTCTCAGAGGTTAATAGCCCCTTTGATCTTGCAGCTGGTCAGGAACTAGAGCAATAAAATAAATTATACATGCAAATTCTAGCCATTAACTCTGGCCTCAAAACAATAGACAGAATTCCTTCATCCAGACATATTGGCTCCGAGTTTTGACATCAAAGAATTGACTTGTCAGCTTTGTTACAGCAGAGTGCACTGTTGTTACATTTTTGCAGTTCAATATCCAATGCAGTCTTTTCACATTTAAGAGAACAAGACTGTGGCTTACATTAATATTTACAAATCACAAAATTATCTACAAAATTCTATCTGGCTAGGCTGGCAGCCTTCACCTATCTTCACCCCCCCCCAACAACCTAAGCTAATTTTTCAAGTGACCCTTGAGAAACTTTGCTTGAGAGGGTTAGGTCTATCTGAGTATACCTTACCCCAATCTCTGTCTTGAGAGCTCATCTGTGTTGGCACTGCTAATCCCACTGCGGTGCTGCACTGACATATGCTATGCTTGCAACCCAAGGCTCCATCTTAGCAACTTGGCATTTTGCTAGCTAGCTCTGTGTAACCATGTTAGGGGGTTGGGATCTGTCACTACAGTGAATTTTCTCCCATACAGATAAGGCTGAAGTTTCTGCAGTGCCCACACTATGGCTAGACATTCCTTTTCTACAGCTGCATAGCATTCCTCCCTGGGTTGGAGCCTATGACTGAGATAAACCACTGGGTGCTCTTCTCCCTCTGAAGAAATCTGGCTAAGTACAGCCCCCAACCACCTGCACAACAAATTATTTGTTGTAAACTGGACTGGCTAACACAGAGGATCTTCCCAAAGCTTCCTTGAGCTCCTGGAATGCCTTCTCACATGCTGGGGTCCACACTACCTTATCTGGCCTTTTCTTCCTTGTCAGGTTTGTGAGGGGAGCAGCTATGGTACTATAACTGGAGACAAACTTTGTGTAGTACCCTGCTGTCCCTAAGAATTCCCATACCTGCTTTTTGGTAACAGGTGCAGGCCATGCCTGAATGGCTTCTACTTTGGCAGGTTCTGGCCTGATCTTACCACTCCCCACTCTATGTCCCAGGTAGGAGACCTCTGCCATACCCACCTGACATTTGCTCAACTTAATGGTTAACCCTGCCCTCTGTAGTCTGCCTAGCACCTCCCTGACATGCTGAAAGTGCTCTTACCAGGAATGGCTGTAGATGGTAATATCATCTTTGTAAGCAAGGGCAAACACTCCTGCTCTTGCTAGGATATGATCTACCAGCCTCTGGAAAGTCACTGGGGCATTTTCATCCCAAAGGGCATCTTTGTGAACTCACACATGCCAAAAGGAGTCACAAAGGCTGACTTCTCTTTATCGCTGGGAGTCAAGGGCACCTGCCAGTAACCCCTGGTAAGATTAATGGTTGTAAGATACTTAGCCCCACCCAGCTGCTCTAGGGCCTCATCTGTCCTAGGCATAAGGTAAGCATCTGACACTGTGTGATTATTTAATTTCCTGTAGTCCACACAGAACCTGGTGCTGCCATCCTTCTTTGGCACCAGCACCACTGGGGAGGTCCAGTGACTGTTCAATTCTTGAATCACCCCTAGTTCCAACATCTCCTGTATCTCCTCCCTCAGAGTCTGTTTGACTTTCTCAGGCACCATATAAGGCCTTTGGAGTCCTGTATCCACCTGGTGCTGCACCAGGTGGGTGCACCCTGGTTTCCCAGTGAGCATGTCCCCAAACTCCTGTAACACTGCTTGAATTTCTCGAACTTGGGTAGGAGATAGCTACTGGGACATTGCTACCCCTTCCACTGAGGTGTCAGTCCAAGCCTCACTGAGATCAATCACCAGATTTTCTGCAAACTCCTCCTGCAATCCACTGCACATACTCAGCACAAGGGCCCCCCTATCATGGTAAGGTTTCATCATGTTAACCTGGTACAATTTGTGCCCCTGCCTCCTGCATAGCAGTTCCACCATATAGTTAAAATCACTTACCTTTCTTACAACCTTGTAGGGACCCTCCCAATCTGCTTGCAGCTTGTTGTGTCTGACAGGAGTGAGAACCATTACCTGCTGCCACTCAGCATACTCTCTAGCTTGAATATTCCTGTCCTACCACACCTTTTTCTGTTCTTGGATTTCTGCCAGATTCTCCTGGGCCAAGCCCGCGAGTTCCCTGAGCCTTGTCCTGAGGCTTAGGACATATGCCACAACAGAGTCCTTGTGAGGGTCACACTCACCTTCCCACTCATCTCAATTTAAATCTAGAGGTCCCCTCAACCTATGCCCATACAGCAACTCAAAGGATGAAAAACCTGTGGATTCCCGGGGAACCTTTCTGTAAGTAAACAACAGATGGGGCAAATATTTGTCCCACTCCCTCTTAAACTGGTCTGCAAATGGCCACAGCATGGACTTGATCATAGAGTTTAACCTCTCAACCAGACCATTAGTCTGGGGATGGTAGGGGGTGGTCTTCATGTTGTTCACCCCACAGGGTTCCACAGACAAGCCAGCAGGTCTGATATGCAATTGGCACCTCTGTCAGTCTGTATTTCTTTTGGGAATCCTACCCTGGTGAAAATCTCTAACAAAGCATTTGCCACCTTTTCTGCCTCAATGGAGGACAGAGCCACTGCCTCAGGGTATCATGTAGCGTAATCCATTACCACTAGGATATACTTTTTCCCTGTGGAACTTGGGGTACTCAGAAGCCCCACAATATCCATAGCTACAATTTGAAATGGCTTAGAGAAAGCATATGACAGGGTGCTTAGAGAGGAGTTGTGGTATTGTATGAGGAAGACTGGAGTGTCAGAGAAGTATGTAAGAGTGGTACAGGATATGTACGAGGGTAGTGTGACAGTGGTGAGGTTTGCAGTGGGAGTGATCGATGTGTTTAAGGTGGAGGTGGGATTACATCAAGGATCAGCTTTCAGCCCTTTGTTATTTGCAATGGTGATGGACAGGTTGACAGACAAAATCAGGCAGGAGTCCCCGTGGGCTATGATGTTTGCAGATGACATTGTGATCTGTAGTGAGAGTAGGGAACAGATGGAGGAGACCCTGGAGAGGTGGAGATATGCTCTAGAGAGAAGAGGAATGGAGGTCAGCAGGACTAAGACAGAATATATGTGTGTGAATGAGAGGGACGATAGAGGAATGGTGAGGATGCAAGGAGTAGAGGTGGTGAAGGTGGATGAGTTTAAGTACATGGGATCAACAATTCAGAGTAATGGTGAGTGTGGAAGAGAGGTGAAGAAGAGAGTACAGGCAGGATGGAGTGGGTGGAGAAGAGTGTCAGGAGTGATTTGTGACAGACGAGTACCAGTAAGTGTGAAAGGGAAGGTCTACAAGAGGGTAGTGAGACCAGCTATGTTATATGGGTTGGAGACAGTGGCATTGACAAAAAGGCAGGAGTCAGAGCTTGACGTGGCAGAGATGAAGATGTTAAGATTTGCACTGGGTGTGACGAGGATGGACAGGATTAGGAATAAGTATATTAGAGGGTCAGCTCAGGTTGGAAGGTATGGAGACAAAGCCAGAGAGGCGAGATTGCATTGGTTTGGACATGTGCTGAGGAGGGATGCAGAGTAAATTGGGAAAAAGATGCTAAGGATGAAGCTGCCAGGTAACAGGAAAAGAGGAAGGCCTAAGATAAGGTTTATGGATGTGGTGAGAGAGGATATGCAGGTGGTTGTTGTGGAGCAAGATGCAGAGGACAGGAAATAATGGAAACAGTTTATCTGCTGTGGCTGACCCTAACGGGAGCAGCCAAAAGAAGAAGAAGAAGAATCGCAGGCAAAGGCATCAAAGGAGCTCTCACCTTGTCTCCTGCCTTGCCTACCTTTTGGCACTGCTCACAGGTCCTGCAGTACCCTGTTACATCTCTGGAAATTCCAGGCCAATAAAAGTTTTATGCCCGTATGACCTGCAAAGGGAATATCATGGGCTATGGCTAGAAATGTGAGACAGGAGGTTCTAGGCACTACTAACTGCTGTACCCTCTCACCTTCTAGCCCTCCCTCAGGGGTCCTCTCTATATACAGTAACCGTTTGTCCCAGTATACAGATTCCCCCTTCCCTTGAGAATCAGAATCAGCTAGCTACCTGCCTCAGGCCTTGCAATGAAGGATCTGATAGCTGAGCCTGTCTCAACTCTCTCTTTGAAACCCTTCCCAGCTCCCCTTCCACATGAAGTCTGGTATCCTCTGATAGTGGTGCCTCACTGTCAGCCTGGGTACTACTACTCACCTCTACCTTTGCATTCACTCTGTCCAAGGGAACATCAGTACCCACTAAGCAGCTGTGGCTCACCTTCAGTCTCACTGCTACAGCTTAGCTTCCTCCCTGAAGTAACTACCTCACTAGTTCTGTCTTCAAATATGCAGTCTGTCTGGGTCTCCCCCAGGCTACTAGACCCACATGCTTGTCTCCTAGCCTGACTGCATGTAACTGCATGAGCACATGGTACTGCCTCATCCAAATCCTTCCCTATCAGTACATCTGCAGGATGGTAGTTCTGTACCCTTGTTGTCTCAAGACAACCTACTACTGGCATTTTGTCTTTCCCGCCTACTGTCTCTCTCATCTTTTGTTGCCCACCTTGCCTCCATGGACATCTGTATGCCACATGGCCCTACTGGTTGCATTCAAAACATTTAACCCTAAGTCCTGGACGTGTACCTGGACTAGTGGCTTCCCCTGCTACTGGCAGATTCTGTTGGGGCAGTCTTTGTTGCCCACCATGGGTTCCTTTAGATCCATAAGCAGTACTGGGGGGTCCCTTTCCTGTGCAGGGATGTCCTGCTTGCTACATATAGGTCTCCCTTCTTCCCCAACTCATCTGAAGTAGCACATTATCTATCAGCTAACCAGACCCTTATGTCCTCAGGCAAAGTGCTAAGGGCTTGTTCCCTCACCAAAATGTCTAGCAGCCCTTCAGAAGTGGTGACCTGGCATCCACTCACTCACCTACGAAAATAAGTGCTCAGTTTAGCAACATATTCACACATACTTTCCTCTGCCTTGCACCTATGCTCATGAAACATTTTCCTTTAAATTTCAGGTGTTAGCTTAAAACATTCTAACAAGCAATTGTTAACAACAGTATAATCAAAACATTCCTGATCAGAAATTTTAGACAACACAGTTACAGCTTTACCACGAAGTAAGGGGGCCAGGAACCATACCCAGAGCCTTTGGTCAACATCATACTGTTTACATACTCTCAAACATATGAATGAAACTATCAAAATTATTCCCCTTTTTAAACTGTGGAAGAAATTTACTGACGTTTTGTGCTTCTGGGGTCCAGTTTCTCCCTTCCCCATTACCTGCATGACTCTGGTGAAATCAGCATCTCCTTCTCATGCTGCCTCTGCTGCTCTATTTTCTCAGCTTCCAGGCATAGGAGTTTCTCCTTCTCTTCACTCTCTAGATGCCTCAGTCTCTCAGCTGCTTCTATTTACAAACGCCTGGCCTCCAACTCAAGACTCTTTAGCTCCTGACGGATTTTTAAGTCCTCTGCAGAAAGGTTGAGCTGTCCATTCTCTGAGGGTGGTACATCTCCACTGCCAGTCTGATTGTCCTCCAAGTTGCTGTTTTCTGCTGCAGCTGTGACCAAGGCTGCAATCAGGTCTGCCTTAGTCAGGTTTTCATTCACCAGTCCCCCTGGCCTGGCAGATCTCAGCCAGCTGGCTCCTTGTCAGCTTTCCATACTCCTCTGCTGACATGCTGTCTGCTCTCCCTGACTAACTAAGCTAACAAAATAAATAAAACAATTGTGATCTGAACTCTTGAGTATACACTGTGTGGCTGATTTAGAGTACAAAACACCTTCAGTGACCACTGTACTCAAGCTACAGAAATTCACTCTACCCACACCACTACAAGCCAATTAGTATTTGCAAACCAATTAATATGTGGTGTGGATATCCCACCACTGCCAAGCAATTAATATGTGACACCCATGCACTGGCCTAGCAATCAACGAGCCTCAATCCTCATCACTAACACCAGTGAGGGGCGTTCATATAGGGAAACAATAATAAATACACACACAGTAAAGTACAATTTCCCTTAAGAGCACACAGAGATCACAGTCAGTCTGCGGCTGGTTTCTCCTTTTCTCTCCAGCTCCCCAATAAGACTTCCCACTGGCACAGCTATAGGGTCCAGGTTTCAGCCTAGTGGGCAAGCTAAAACCTGCAGCACTCTCTCTGTCCAACCAGTGCTTCATGTCCCTGCCCAAGTACCTGACACACACTTTGTCAGAACACTGGTAGCCTAGTATTTACCTTTGAGTCATGAACCACTGACTTCTGCCTACTGATTACTGACCTTCATTCCTTTTTCCCTTTTTAACTGGGTCTATATTAGATATTTGAAGGTACAAAATCATGAGTACCTTTTAATCGGCACATAAGTGTCAAACGTCCTCTTGAGCTAATGGCCACATCATCAATTTCATTCCAAGGGAAAGAAATCGGTTGGCTGTTATTTTAAATCTGCCCTTTTCCTCACTGTTGTGTGATCTCAGAGTTAGTATATTTAGTTAGGGAGGTGTGGGGGGGTGAATCCCCCCACTTAATAGTGTTTGTTATATTGTGCCACGGGTTGTTGGACTACTGATTTCTTTCCCTTAGAAATAAATCAATGATGTGGATGTTCAGTGAAGAGGACGTTCGACAATTATGTATCGATGAATGGGTATTCATGATTGTGCATCTTCGAGGTTATAATATAGACCCTTTTAACTTATGATAGTGGTAATGCCAAGAGAATCATTCTTCTGCATGAGTATATTCAGTGCCTCCTAGTGCAGGCAATGACAGTCTAGCTTTCTGATAAATTAATTTGGATGCCATCATGGGAATAAGGTTTTGCTTCCCTCATACCAAATATAAGAAACATCCGAACAATGTCTGTGTAACCATTTGAAATATACAGTCCTGCTAGAGCAAGTCTTAAAACATGGAGACTGAATGTTTGAAAAAACAGAGTTACATATATTTTCTGAGATTGCCATTTCCCAGATTATTCTCTTTTCTCCGAGGTATGGTGATCTTGGTGTTGGTATATATAGGTTGGTGGGGTGTTGGGGGTTGCCCATTTCAAAACAGAAGTTTAAAGGGGAAGAGTGAAGTTCTAGATTCAGTCTACTCCTGGGTTTTTGTTTTTTTTTTTCCTTTGGCTTGTCAGCACTTGGCATTTCAACTACCAATATTTCAATGACAGCCTATACTCTACCAGAGGAAGTGTCTGTGGTGGTATGGGAGAGAACCAACAGTGGTGCTACTTGTCTTCCTGTAATGGATAAAGTATATACTGACTTCTTCCAGGAATGAATGGCATAGTCACCAAACAAACACTGATCCAAAATTTGTATCCTAACTTGCACAATACAATGTGCTACTCAAAAGCGCAGAAAAAAAGAAGTTTAAAGGAGAAGAGTGATGTTTGAGATTCACTCTTCTCCTGGGTTTTCTTTTTTTTTTTCAGTGTGTCACCACTCAGCATTTCAAGTGCTGATATTTTGGTATGGACCTCATAGTGCTAGGCTGTGCTTCGGTGTAGCCCATTGTATTGGGCACCAGTGCATTGCCTATTGTACAGTAGACATGATTTATTTATTTACTTGTTATAACTGGAAGCTTCCATCTGGGAAGTATTATTTTCAGTATAGTCCAGAGGATAAATATCCATACAAGGACACATAATTAGGTTTATAGTGGAGCAGCAGATAATAAACAAACCACAATATTTTAAGAAACTTAACACATTTCACCTACTATAAAGCTGATAATATTAGTTCATTTAATAGTTACATAGAATGACATACATTATCTGAATATAATAAAGATTTACAGTTGTACTTGTCAATGATATGTCATCTGATGATAAGTCAAAGAAGGAGGACTGTTTGCAGAACCAAGGTTGAGGAATGGCTACAGTTAAATTATTTTACAATTGCATTCCCATTCTTTTTATAAATAAGCCATTAATGACATTCATTTGGGATTGCATGTTGTGCTGAAAGTGATCATGCTCCATAGAATTTTAAGTCTGCATGCTTGTTTACTGTTTTGGATATGGTGACCTAATGTATGACAATAGCTAGGATGGCACAAAGAGAGACTTTCCATTTAATGCTGTATGTTATGGAGGGGCAACTGGGTATGAAAATAAACTTATGAGCAAGGCAAAATTGAGACTTCGCAGGCTGACAGCTAAATTCTAGGCAATGCAAGTCATAGTGAAAGACTATTATTGGTTCTATTGTTGAAGTATGACATGAATCTGGAAATTCTGTTGTAAGCTTCTTGGTTTTTGTGAATCAGTGCAAAAATATATATTGATGAGGAATCAGACAAGAATTTGTTTGAAATAGTTTATATGAAATTAGTTCAGCACTTTCACCTCAGAGATTTCATTAGAACTGAAACTCTAGAGCAGTTACCACTTTTAAAACCTAAGCTCCAAGTGGATTGGTAGATCAAATTACATTACTTCCTTTCACTCTGTAAATTAAATCACATCACTTCCTTTCATTTAAATCACACCAAACAAATGAACAAAGTCCTAAATAAGTGTATAAAAATTTGTAAAGGTTGACAACTTACAAATACCAGCAAACAATAAATCTGAAAAAGAAAGATTAAAAATGCATATAATGATATACATTAATAGCACTAACTATAAATACTTAAAATATCCATATGTTAATAAATAACGGCAACTCATGAAAATACTTGCTAATAAAAATACAAGAATATTTGTAAACTTCATAAATCATTCATTCACTATGAATTAATAGAAAGAATTTGCTAAAGTTAAGCTGCCCTTAATTTTAATACAGGTACTAGGGAGACCGCTTCATTTAATCCTGAGGGTTACATGCATTTAACCTTCACTGACAAAGCAGCTCTCTATATTCCACCAGGATTTCTCACTGTCCACCCCTCAGATTATGATCAACTTGTTCAATCACTCAAAACAGAAATGAACTAGACTTACAAAATAATGTAGGCTTATAAAGTGCATCAGTCATTAGCCGCTTCATAATATCATAATAATGCTCATTTATTTGTGCTGTCGGAGCCCTTTTGGTCTTCCCCACATACAAATAAGCTAAATACACTACTCCTTTTGAACAACAATTAAAATTATGACTCCCCTGAAGTGCTTTTCACAAGGTAGGTATATTTAGAGTCTCTAAATGGGATTTGTAGGGGCATTGTTTGCACATTCCGCACCTGAATGTTTCTCTCTGTTTGGAAATTCCATTGATGTAATGATAATTATTCTTTTGTCTTTCCAAAATATTTTAATGTTTTCGCTCCTTTTATATGTAAACAAAGGGATTTTAGAGAAACACTGCAAGGTGTACGACGTTTGAGAAAAAAATATTCCAATATTTTAGAATACTTCCCTATTTAAGCCTAGAATGTTGGTTGTGTTTTAAAATAAATGCCCTGCTGTAGTCATCTGTATTGCTTTCATTAACCAATTCCCATGAAGCAACATAGGTTCATAGGTAGGTACTAGGCTATTGGCCCTAGGGCCTATACAAGCCGAACCAAAAAGGTACCTTGGCTTTCGCCATCCAAGAAAATTATTTTCCTGTGCTCCTGTCAAGCAGAACCACAGAAGTGATCCCCAGGGAAAATTTCCTATCACCCATCCAATCATCAAGATTTTTCTTGGAGTGCTAATGAGGAGCTCTGTTTGACATAGATAGGTAGCCTGTTCCAGAGTATAGGAAGTCTCTGGGACAGGAATCTATCCCTCCAGCATGTTCTGTTTATTGTGGTGACAAGGTTTAGGTCCCTAGAGCATGTAGCTCAGAGGGATCGGGATTTCTTTAAGTGGAGCATGTCCAACAGCTCTGGGTTTGACATAGCTTTGCATATTAGGCAGAGATCGCCTCTGAGTAGGCAATATGCGACGGAGTAAAGCTGGAGGTTTTTGAGTTGGTCCGCATAAGGCATCTGTTTGAGGCCAGTAATCCTCTTTGTGAGATATTCTTGCGGCCTTTCCAGTTGTTGTAGATGCCTTGTGAGGTACATACCAAAAGGAGCGTTGTACTCTATAATGGGTCTAATGAGTGATGAGTAGAGAGGAACAATGACCTCTTTTTTTCTGGATGAGAAACCTTTTGTGATGAGGTGTGCCACGTAGAAGGATTTCCTGACTACTGTGGCGATGTGATTATCAAAGGAGAGACTACTGTCCACCTGTGTCCCAAGGTCTCTTATCACACTTTCGGTGTTAAGTAGACTACCGCCTATGTGGTAGTTCATGGGTACAGAGTTTTTACCAAAGGGGTTGACAATGCACTTTTTGGCATTGAGCTTGAGACCATGGCTTTGACACCAGGCATCTGTCTCAGTGAGGCCCTTTTGTAGGATGTCCACATCATTAGGAGTTTGGATTATGGCTCCTAGTTTGCAGTCATCTGTGAATTTAGTTAGCCAAAGACCTTCTGTGTTAGCCTGTACTTTAGAGAAGTAGATACCAAACAGGAGAGGACCCAGGACTGAACCCTGTGGTACTCCACTTGTCACTGGTCTGAAGTCTGATTTGTGGTCTGCTACTTTCACAGTGTGGGTTCTGTCAGTAAGCCAGTTGGCAACCCATCTTATGACATAGGGATTTGTACCTAGTTTAGTGAGTTTATTTATAATTTCAGAGTAGGGGATGGTGTTGAATGCCTTGGCGAGATCTAGATAGGCTGTGTGAACCACCTTGCCCTTATCTATGGCTTTAATGACAACTTCAAAGACGTCTATCAGGTTAAGGAGACATGATCTGCCTTTTACAAACCCAAGCTGTGTGGGGTCCAGAGTTTGGAGATCTCCAATGTCTTTGTTTATGAGTTCCATGATTATACGTTCCATGGCCTTGCAGACCAGGCTCGTTAAGCTAATGGGGCGGTAGTTCCCGGGGTCTATTGTGGCCCCCCCCTTTGTGGAGTGGGAAAACCATCATAGTGCGCCATTCAATGGGCACAAAGCCTGAGGTGCGGCTATGATTGAACATGGTACTTATGTGGAGTGCCAGTTCATTCTGTAGTTCATGTAGAAGGCAGCCTGGGATGCTGTCAGGTCCCATGGATGCTGTGTTCCTGGCTTTGGAGAGTGAGGTTTTTACCTGTGCAGCCGTGATTACAGGAACTTTGCATTCTTTTGGTATAAAGATGGGCCCTTTAGGGGGTGAGAGGGGGGTAAAGTTAGCACTGAACCTATCTGCCAGGATGTTGGCAATATCAGTTGATTCTGTATATTTAGTGTCATTGTGCTGTAACTCAGAGCAGATCTGAGTGTTGCCATTGAGATTCTTGACATAGCTATAGAATGCTTTGTGGTTGTCTTTAGAATCAGTGGCAATTTTGTTTTCAAAACTAGCTTTGGAGGATTTTATGAGGGATCTCAGCTTCTTACTGAGGCTGACCAGGGAGTTCCTCCAATCATGGGATTTTACTCTTTTTTGCAACAGTTTCTTTCTTCTGTTGTAGAGTTTGTTGATAGCAGAAGACCACCAGATTGGCTTCCTTTTTTTGGAGGATAGCATCTTGGTTCTGTTAGGGATAGCACGATCCATGCACTCGTGTAAGTGCTTATAAAGTGCATTTGTGTAGGATTCAGCAGTCGTACCTCTATTGTCCATCTGCATGGGTGTCGTGAAGTTTGCCACTTCTGTCTTAAGAAGCATGAAGTTGGCTTTGGAGAAATTTTTTACATTATTTTCCTAATGGGGGGTGGGAGCGGGATGTGGATGTCTAGGGTGATTAGTTTGTGGTCGGATCTGACCAACGAGGAGCTGACCTCTGGTGTGGAACACCAGTCACCCGTGTTGGTGATGACCAGGTCTAAGATATTGCTGCCCCTGGTGGGGGTGTGGATAAGTTGATCCAAGGCATTGGAATTGATGATTTCCAGAAAATGTTGAGCAAAAGAGTTGGTACATGAGTAGTTTGCCCAGTTAATGGTAGGGTAGTTGAAATCACCCATTATTAGAGTGTTGGGATGTACCTTAATATTTTCCAGTGTATCAAGAAAAGAGGACTGGGAATCCTGGGGCATGGTGGGGGGGGGTGTCTGTAGCAAGTTACAATCTGGATTGCAGTTTTGCCCAGAGTTAGTTGAACTTGGATAATCTCGGATGCATTATCCTGAGCAACTAGCTTGGAGGTGTGGATATCCTTAATGAATATGGACACACCTCCACCTTTAGTGTTTCGGTCCGGGTCTGGTGACCGAAAGGTGTGGTATGAATTATAGCCTGGTAATGCAATGGTGGAGCTTTGAACCAGGTCTCTGTCACTGCACAGATGTCAATGTTCTCCATTTTAAGAAGTGCCTCGAGTGAGTGCATTTTGAGGTTTAGACTTCTAGCATTGAGCAGCATTACCCTCAGATTTTGCTTGCTTGTACCTGTTACAGTGGTGAATTTGTCATTTGAACCTTACCTAAAAAAGGCACTATAGGGGTGGCAAGAGCCTTTGCCAGTATCCGGAATCCCAAGGGCGACAGGTGTAGGCCATCTCTGGCAAAGCAGCGTGGTCTGTCAATCATGTCATCCCAGGCAGACAGATACTGGATTCCCTTAGAATGACACCAGAAGCTTAGCCAATTGTTAAAGTCAATCATTTTGTCTTTGTACTGTGGTATCATTCTGGGTGATGACAGGATGCTACTCAGGGCTAGGGTCATACCTGCCTGGGCGACAAGATCAGAGAGCTCCTCCATGTCTCCTTTCATGTAGTCTAGGGAGGTACATCTCAGGTCATTCACACCAATATGGACAATGACAGAGTCATATTTGTACTTGTTGTGAAGTGACCTGAGTGTGTGTGTTATGTGGTGGATCCTGGCACCTGACAGGCAGCTGACAGTAACTTTTTCCTTGTTTAGCCTGGTGAGTGGAACATCAGTGTGCCTGACTATAGAGTCACCTATGACTAGAGTGTTGGGTACGTTATGCCTTATGGGCTGTAGTTGAGTGGCACACTGAGTATGTTGGCTATGTGTCATTTGGGTTGTGTTGGGGGGTGGAGGTTGCTTGCATTTTTGCTTTGGAGGTCTCGGTTGTATGGGCAGATTTTTACTGAGAGCCTCCATGAATGTAGGTGTATGTTTTGTGCCTCTGTGTGTGTGTTTTGGTGGTGTAGGTTTTGAGGGACTATGTGATGAATGTGGTGCGGTGCAAGTGTTTACCTTCTCCTCTTGACTGTCTAGTCCAGCCTTCTGTGAAGAGAGGTTTGCTTCCAGTTTGGCTATATAAGTGCATCTCTCACAGGTCATAGTGTTGGGTGGTAGGAGGAGAGGGTTGCCTGTGTACATGAGGCAATTGCTGCATTGTCCCAGGATGCCCAGATTAATCAGGTAGACAGGAGAAAACACCGGGAGCTGACCTTTAGACATGCCTAAATAGGTATTTGTTTATTAAGTACTAAAAACTGTTTTCCTCTAGAAAAGTGAGGAAAGTTGAGTGCTGTAGTAATTTGTAACTTATTTAGTGCTTACAATGAGTTCTGAACAAGTGCTGAGCTCAAAGAAACAGATTTGAGTGCTAAAACTAAAAAGCTGGCTAGTTGCAAGGGAAAATTTGAAGAGCAGACTTTATGGCACCAGGAATACTTTAACATTGTTGATTCATTTACTTATTTCATCTTTGTTAACCAGGTAGGGGGATGGTCCTAAGCCCATTTCTAGACCCCGCTTGCTACTGTGCAATATAGTCCATATGATACAGCACAGTTTTAATAAAAATGTGTAAACAAAGATAACATATAGCTGTGGGAGAAGCACAATTATGAATGGAATCATTTCAGGTTTACAATGACAGGTAAGAGTGATAGCTATATATGTCATTGTTACATAGCTTAATATTTCTGTAATATAGATAACTCACGTTACATGAACAGTGAGTTATAGTGTGCTAACTGGTATAGCACCGATATTACAAAAGAAAGTGATTGTGCATCATTTTATATTTAGCTATTTACAAAACATAGTTTTCAGTATTATCTATGGTAATAGTGGGCAAGAAAGCAGCAGGTGAAAAAAATGGAGTGACGACAGATACATTTTCCTGGTTACACATTGTTCATGAAATAGGTGCATATGTAGGGCACCATTAGATTTTGAAGATGCATAATGTTCATTTCCATAAAGCTTTGAACTGTGATCAGCCAATCTCACTTAGTGTGGTCTAGTACCACTAAGGCCAGTTGGAGAAGATAACTGATTTGTGGTCAGATTTAAGCAGAGATATGGATATGTGATGCAGGGTACTTGTGAGAGCTATTGGTAAGGACCTGGTCAGAGATATTAGAGGCTCTAGAGGATAGTTTTACATACTGCACAATTGCACTGGCATTAACTAGTCTAGGAAAGACTATGGTATATCCACTTTTGGAGGTGTAAGTATAGCAATCACTGATTCATTAACCTCTATCAAGAAGGTATTTGGTTTGATATTTAACTCGATTATTTTAAGGTGATTTCATGATCTGGAGGGGACATCAATGAGATCTACAGGTAGCAATAAAGTAATAGTTGGATTTATTTGGATCTCTAGAAGCTTCAAGTTAGGGTCATGGCAATTTGAGTTGAGGTGGTAGTCTTTCTGATGAATACAGATCATCCGCAACAGTTATTTCAGGATATGAAAGTCTGATAGGTGCTAAACCTTGGTATACAGGGAGTCTTCTGATTGCATTGAAATCACATCTCCATAGCTACACCAATATAAATGTGTTCAAGTTACAGGAGGACCTTAAGTTTTGTCATAGTTCTAGTTAGACTCCTAGCATTGAGTATGTCACGTTAATATTGCTTGAATATGAGTTTTAGTTTGTTATGTTGAAATGTCCATTAAGGGGACCTTACCTAAAATGTCTCTATGGGAGGCGGCAAATTCTTCAGGTAGTATGCAGAAGCCCTACTATAAGAGGTGCAAACCATGCTTGGTGAAGCAGAAAGTCTTATGTGCCATCTCAGCCAAGGCTGACACATATTGGGTCCTCTCAGAATGACAACTACTTACCCAATTGTTAAAGAGAACTAGCTTGTCTCAATATCTAGGCATATTTCTGGGTGAAGGCAGCACACTACACAAGAAATGTGCCTTTCCTGTCACTAGCATGAACATACTAAGTTCCATCAAATCTTTCTGCAAGCCTAGGTGGAGTATTTCAGGTCATTCACTCCCACACGGAAAACCACTAGGATGTAGTCATATTTGTCTGGTTTAAGAGTCCCTAGGACTCTTGGATGTCATTGATCCTGGCAACTGGCAAGCA
>NC_056728.1:1402709498-1402736998 GCF_019279795.1 Protopterus annectens
GCTTAACAAGTTTGCATATTCTCAGGCTAGTCATAGGAAAGGTGTACCGCAACATAGCAGCTTGCGTCCTAATCCTATGGTACATTGAATTGTATGCCACCCAACCTTTCTTTGGTTTTAAGAAATTATAACAGGGCTTAGCCCTGTGTTACTATTTATTAAGGCAGTATAACTCGCCACATTGTAACCCGCCTTCTTAAATAGTTGAACCTATCTGTAGATCGTCCAATCTGTTCTGGTGGGTTTTAAATTAACCATAGATGGGGCATTGAACAGGTTTGCTTTTGTATGAGGTTCTTAAATACACATACAAGAGGCATTTTTAGTATTTTACCTTACTCCATACGCAGCTAATCCAACTGCAAACAGGACATTGTTTTCACCTTCATCACGGCAGTTAAATGTAAATTGCAATCCACCCCACCATTTTGGCAATTTTAATGGTAGCATGCCAAAGATGCAGCTAAAGAACTCCATGTAGCTTAGCCTCAGAGGTGCAGTGCCATCCCTGCCTTAGATACACAGGATAAGGTGAAACAAACAGAATTATTTTACAACACTACAGCCATTTATATTGCATGTTAATGCTCTGGGTTTGTAACATTTTAAGCAACCCCACTAATTTTTTTACTTAGTATAAACCAGACAATAGCATCATCTGGTGGCCTTATGGTTAAAGTTCAGTTTAGTTGGGATTACTATACTATATTGTAACAGTGGCCTGATATTACAGTGTCATAAATCATATTACAATTATTATTGTATTGATTCCAAACATATAACTGCTTATAAGTAACTTTCTCATATTTGTTGGTCGCAGAGTATTAATAACAGCACCTCCCAACTGCTGATGGCCCCTCCATATACTGAGCACAAGCAACCACCCTTGTGAATGCCCCAGGACAGGAGAACCATCACACTTTCTGTTGTTTTAGGCAAAAAGGTTAATATCTGAATAAATTACTAGCTACACCCCACAAGGGTTGGCAGTGGCAACGTGTATTCTTAATGGTAGCCCCCCCCCACCACTTCCTACAGGCCATAAAACACCATAACCAAGATTCTTAATGAATTTCTCTCCCTTTGTTCCCCCCCAACTCACTCCATTGTTTTTTTATATTTATTACTTGCAAAGCCTCCTCTTGTTTGTAATTAGGTAACTAGCAGTCTTCCATAGTCATAACAGAATCATTATTGGCAAGTTCTCCATTCTTTCTTCATCAACCTCCTTGCTGATAGTTTTTCTCAGTCACTTACCTACATTGCTTGGTGTAGCCCCACTACATTCACCCTCACTAGCGCTAAGGCTCACCCTGCTCCCCATACCCTGCCCCCATTTCCCACCCACCCCCTCTACTCATAACTTTATTCTAACCCATGATCACCTGAGCATCTACCACACCCAACACCCAACCAATCAAAAACAACTACATCTACAGCCCACCCATACCACTTACTGACCATCCCCTTCCTTACCATCCTTTCTACAACCAATACTCTGTCATCATGACCCACACCCACTACCCCCAGCACCACTCTTATCTAGTGCTACTATTTTACTCATCTATAGCCCTCCATTTAATCACTTCCAGTACTTCCTATCATTATTCACTATCCCATCTCAACTACAGCAAATCTCCCACCTTTCCCCTTACAACAACCAACCCCACAAACACTAAGACATGCTACTTATCCACCATAGACCATCCTTCCCCCTTAAACACTCCACCAATACACCACATCCCAAAAACTAAAATACAACCTAACTACAGATATCACTGTCTACTAGTTTCCTATCTCAAACCCCTTTCCAACATAGCAGCTCAATTACTACTAGCAGGTATAATCCACCCCAACTCAGGCTCAGTATCTACCCCCATAAACACAATTAACAGCCACCCCCCCGCTTAAGCGCAAACCCACTGACCTACTAATACTAAATATGAACATCAGTAGTATCATGAACAAAATAGAAGAACTGCACTCATCTATCTCTATCTATAACCCTGACATAATGTTCATAACAGAGACTTGGCTTAAACACCATGCCAAAGACAACTCTATAACCCCATCTGGTTATAACATTCTAAGGGTAGACAGAACACACAAAAGAGGTGGAGGTATAGCCCTAATGTACAAATCTAACTTAAGGATCCAACTCTTACAAACCCCCCCCCCACAAACTTCAATAATGCTGAGACTATATTTACCACAATCCTCCTAAACCAGCACAAACATCTAAACTTGCTAGATATATATATCCACGTCTATATCATATTATCGAAGACGTAAAATGTTGAACGCTCAAAAGAGTGAAAATGTTGAAACTCGGAACTCCGTATTGTGAAGGCTGTGCCCCCACACCCTCCACTAAATATATATTCCAACTCCGAGATCACACTACAGTAAGGAAAGGGCAAATATCCCAATCTTCATTGTACTGTGATCTCAAAAACAGAACTTCGAGTTTTCAGCGCTTTCGCTCTTTTGATGTTCGAAATTTTAAATTTGCGATAATATGATATAGATCCTTACATCCCACCAGGTGACAACTTAAACACCCTAGAATCAAATACTCCACTGGGCTTTCCACTCCCTCCCTCACAAAACCATAGTGCTAGGCGATGTTAACATCGACTGGAACTCTGCCCACTCCGCAACACCAATCAACCACATTAACCTATATAACTTTACCCAACTCATCCAAACCCTACCTGTATAGATAAAGCCACCAAAAGAGAATCCATATTAGATTGGATCTTCACTAAACAAGCCAACACTAACCAACAATGTGGTACCCTACCCAATTCTCTTATTGACCATAACCCAACCTTTCTCCTTCGACACAAATGTAACACCCCACCCTCCCTACTACAAAAATATTCCCACAAAAACTTTCCCTCAGACCTACTCACAGAAACATTAAAATGTAGTTGAGTTCCCACCAAAACCATCCCCCTGGACAAGGCAGTAGAATACTTTAATTCCACATTCCTAACAATCCTAAACCAACTAGCCCCAATAAAAACAATCAGAGCATGTACTAATCCTGCCCCCTGGTTACTTAAAACCACAAAAACCTTATTACAACAACGGGACAAAGCATGGAAATCCTGGCAACAACTTAAAACACCCACAACTAGACAAAACTACTTAGAACTTAGAAATAAGGTAAAAATATAGTTTAGGACAGACAGGCAAATCACCACCTTACCTTACAAAATAAATATAGAAACAACCCACAGAAATTCTGGACTGCAGTGAACAACATTCTACAACCTCAAAAAAACACCACAACACCACCAAACATAGAAGGCACCAACCTCGACATAGCATCCAGCTTTATCAAGTATTTCACCTCCTCCATACTAAAACTCATAAACGATACAAACCCCCCACCTCCCACCAACCATCAAAGCCCAGTCAAATGCCACCACCTTCTCACACAAACCAGTATCTACATCAACCATCCCAAAACTCCCAGCTAAACTCATACCAACAACCCTCGCTGTTGACAACTTCCTAGCCAACGGATTTCTCCCGTTTGCATCTAGGGCCATAGCCTACCCAATCTCAATACTAATAAATAGATCCATCCTTATGGAAAACCTCCTACATAATCCCCCTTCACAAGGGTGGCCCCTCCACTGACCTACCCAACTACTTCCCCATCACAATCCTTTCACCCCTATCAAAAATCCTAGAAAGATGTATCCATCACCAACTCCTCTCCCATTTCCTCCCCAGCAACCCACTCTCTCAAACTCAACATGGATTTTGACCTGGCCATAGCACCACCACTGCCCTAATTAACTTTACCAATACCATAAACATATACAGAAACCAAGGGAAACTTGTTTCTGCCACTTTTTTAGATCTATCAAAAGCATTCAACACAGTTTCTGAGAATAAACTACCATCCTCCCTCTCTGGACTCAACCTTGATAATTCTACATTGCAACAGTTCAGTAGCTACCTAGGCAACCACTCCCAATCTGTCAAATGGCTCAACTCCCTACCCCCCAGTCAAATGCAGCATACCTCAGGGTTCAATACTTGGCCCCCTTCTATTCAATGTCTTTACAAACCAACTCCAGTTAGCAACCACAAAAGCCGACATTATCCAATACGCAGATGATACTGCCCTTATCTGCTCTGCATCCAACATTCAACTACTACAAACCCAAGCCCAAGAATCCTTCTTAGAACTAGAAAACTGGCTAGACAATTCTCAACTAATACTGAATCCCCAAAAAACACAGCTAATACCATTCAACCCAACAAAGACTACTGACCCCACCTTATCCATTCTCTCAGCCAACAAGACCCTCATAACTCCTATTTCTGAGGCCAAACTCCTAGGACTTACAATTGACCACCAACTTAAATACAATAAACATATATCCCTAACCATCTCCAAGGTCCACAGAAAGTTAGGCTGCCTCTATCACAGCAACAATTTTTTAACCCCTGAATCCAGACATGGCATAGTTAGAACTCATCTCCTATCAACCCTACTCTACGCATCCCCAGTACTAACAAATCTAAATAAAACTAACCTTAACAAACTTTCAACATGTTACAACAAAATAACTAGGTTTGCAACCAACACTAAATCATGCTCTCACCACTGCCAATCCTTGCATAAACTACACTAGTTAGAATTTCCAAACCTACTTCACTACCACCAACTCAGCTTAGCCATCAAATACTGTACAACCCGAACAAAACCCCTGCCCTAACAGGCCTATCAAACTTCCATAGTACCAATAAGGAACTACAATCAAGTGACAAAGCCTTAGTAGAAGTCATTACATGTAAAAACAGCTCAGGGGAATCTCTATTCCCTTATGAAGTTGCAAAAATATGGACACCCTACCCCATACCTCAGGCTACAAAACCATATTACCACATTCAAAAAACTCCTTAAATCACACTTTCATAAAAACCATCTATGTAACTGCAATGACCCTCCCTGGACCCACCTCTTCCAGCCTGTTACCCATTGCTGACCCTGTAGAACAGGTTTCCACTATCTTATACTCTACCTAAGCAGATTTAACACAATGTAATATCTAGAATACTTTTATTTCTATGAAGTCAATTGTATATATACTGTCCTTATGCTCACCTACAAATGTTTTGAGATCAATTTTCTTCTAAACAATTTGTCAAACTTTTTAAAGTATTGTTAAATTTATAAACTATTGACAAGCATTGTTAAACTTTGTTAACTAATTTTTACTAAATTACTCTGTAACCTTGTGGAGCTTTTCTCCCCAGGACTACGCTGAAAAAGGACATTTGGTGTCCAGTTGGACTATCCTGGTAAACAAATGTTCAATAAAATAATAAATAACTCATATGACACAACAGAAGATGAAATGCTAACTCTTTACATAGCAGACTCCCTAAGTAAGATGATAAACACTCACTAATATGTAAGAACAATTCCAAATATTTCGCATGACATTTCTTACAGCACAAAATAGCCATCACGGGGACCTTCATGGAGATGTGATTTTGTCAGTTTCTTTATCTTCTAGCCAGAATTAAGTTTGGGTTTCTAAAATATGACATGACCTGAATGTCATAAATGAGATTTTCCTTCTGTTTAGTTGCAATGGCAATGCTGTGCATCACTGGATTTTTAGATGAGTAATAAGAGTTGCAACAGTGTTTCTTATTAACTGAATTATTCTGATCTGTGTTTACTATAAGTTGATTAAGGATATATAAGGTCCATTTAGATTTTCTTCAATAGGAAAAAGGTAAACATACAAGTCTATGTTAAATACTCAATGCTGGAGCCCTTTAAAAATGTCCAGACTTTCCCTCCACTGCATTCCTGTTAAGTATGAACATTGTCTGCTTTACCATTCATCAGTAAATGACAGCTTTCACTTCAAAGAGCAAATACAGTGAATATCAGCTGCCTTTAGTTTCTGGCTTTGTACTTAATGTTGTACTTAATTGAGTATAAGCACTACTTCAGTAGCAGAAACATGACTATTTGCCAGTTTATTTATGAAGTACTCTGGTATAACTCACCCTTTTTCTTTACATAAGGATTTCCCCCAATTTAAACTTTTAGAAAAAGTGTGACTTTAGCTGTTTATTGCACTTCACTGACCTAAGTAAGATACCTTCTCCAGATGGTGACAATCAGATAAAGTTATGGAATCTGTGCTGTCTAGTATAGGTCATGCATGCTGAGAAAAAAAGTTCTTTAAGAGAAAATGTGAGTTTCAGATAGGAAAAAATGTTGGCATCTCCATGATCTATAGCAAGGAGGCATAGACATTAATACAGTAAAATGAAACAAAGGCTTTCTCAGCACAAACTAGCATATAGGTGATATGATAACTAGAAAAACAATTCATGGGTAAGGTTAAGTGGATTGTAAAATGGGGTTTTCCTTTGAGTAGGTTTAGCTTATTTTGTTAAGCCAGGCATACTTAAATCTACTTCCTTTTTTCAGTTTGTTGTTATAAGCAGTTTTAGAGTTTCTTCAAAGCTACGTTTTGCAATACATGGCTACATAACTTGTTATTATTCAAAACTAGAATCACAAAATAAGGCATTCAATAGAATAAAGACATATTATAAAGCTGAGCGTTCATAACTTAGACATAAAAACAGGTCTGGATTAAATTAAGTATAAAACAACTTACCTTTCATACCAAATCATCCAGATTTTATCTATGAACTTGGCTTTTTATCAAAGGCTGAAAGCAATAATAAGATATATTTTAGTTACACCAGAGAAGTGAAATGGAAAATCATAAATGCAACACATTATGAATAAACAGTGGAGTGATCACCAGACACATGACATTGCTGCTATGCTTTTAAAAATACTTTTTGCAAACACCACAATAACCAAAGAAATGTGTGAAGCTGCTAGACAGAAATTCAAAGACTTTCATTATATAATTACAGGCATGATAAATTAAATTATGTCACAGGTAAAGCTAAAAAAAACTCATGTTTGGTGGGATCAGAGACTATACCCAATGGTTTGCTATACAGAATCAGGGAAGCTCTAACTAAACTCCCAGCATCATATTAAATAAAATGTTAGTATGTGGGCATATCCTTAACTTACAGGGATAGACCACAGTGGTTAAAAGTTTACAAATGGAGAACTTCTAGCAGACCAAAACAATTCAGAGTCATAAATATAAAAAGAATTATATGCAAAATTGTGAAGAGAGTCATAATGGAACTTAAATGACATAGGGGACTAGCATCTATTAGATATCAAACTGTATGGATTTGTGAAGGAAAAACCATTATGCATTCTGAATGTATAGCATTCTCTGAAGATGTAGCAGCCGTGCTCGATGAAGACATAACAGTGTATATTCCTCATTTTGGCATGATAAGTCATTTAGTAGTATTCCATATGAGGTAATAATTGACAAAAATAAAATTATTAAATGCCAATCTATATGTAACCATGTGGGTAAAACAATGGTTAAGCAACTGAACGCAACAGGTTAAAGTGAGGAGGGGATTACTTGTCTATCCTGTCAATGATCATCTGTCATGTCCTACAGAGCTGTTTACTGGCTCCTCCAGTTTTTACTATTTTTCTCTGATATAAAATTGGACATGAGCTATGACCAATCAAACATTATGATGACTGCAAACTGTGAAACACGATTTCTTCAATAAAAGTTGCTGAAGTTCTCATATAATAATGACTCACCTTTAATATTAGTAAATGTAACATTATAAGTTCTGACAAAAAATAAATTATGATTATAAAATCATTCAAAATCAAGGCACAATGACAGACAGAAATTTAAACTTAACCATTGCATATCAACCAAAATCAGAAAAGCATACTTTGTAAGCCATTTAATTCTAAAGGGTATGTGTAGTCACTCCATATTATACCTTACTGATCAAATCCATAGTTGAATGCAGTGCCAGATTTTGTAAAATTTGAACAAGCCATCCGAAAGAACTTGAAAATGTACAATTCCTTACAGGAAAAATTCATAGGGTTAAAAAACTTGAACTATTCAGAAAGGCCTTAGATATGTGGTGATATTCTGCTTCTTATATACTACTTATAGGTGACCTCCACGTGGTCTATAATGCAATGTCTGATGCAATTATATTTGAAATTCCATGCCTGGAATGCATCACTGCGAAAAATAGAAATTAGATTTGGGAAAGTAATACTAAAAATAAGCATTAATAACAGAAAAGTAAAATAACAGGTAAATTACACAACACCTTCCAAGAGTAGGAAATGAGTTTTGTCTTACGATTAGAAGACATCAGTCATTAACGTTCTTCAGGAGTAGTATATAACACACACATACATACACATATATCTCTGTCTATCTATCTATATATCTATCTATCTAGCTATCTGTATATATAAATTAATGTTCATGCTATAAAAAAACTGTTCAAGCAAAACAAATAAAGTGCTGTGAAGGCATATCTGTCTATATGTCTATCTGTTCATTTAAAAATATAAAATATTACTTCAATATTTGCAAAACAGAGAATACAGAAAGTAGTTTTTAAAGAGGCTATATAATAGTCAAAATCGATTAAAATATCAAGATTTTAAAATATAAATAGATTTATACTACATAGTCTAATGTTGCTGTGTGTAAAAATGAACCAGCATAATAATCTTGTAATACTTTTGTATTAATTTAGTAACAGCAACTTTTTTTTCTATGTAAACAATACAGGATAATTACCTACATTAAAGGTAAACAACTGCTTTGAGCAGACTACCAAAAATCACACATTCTCCTTTTCCAAGATGTTCAAGTGCTAGGCAGGCATGATGTTTGGATAAAAATATGTTTTAAACATTTTGGCTTTGTATGCCATTAGATGCAATCAATAAATCTGCTGAAGTTTGCAAGAAATCCCGATTAGTTGATAATTGCTTTAACACTGCAGCCAGATAATCAGTTATGGATTCAGTCTTGGGGCAGCTTCCTGGGATGTCCATCATGTGACCCACCATAATCATGCATTATTTCACATTCTGAGATTATTTACTTACCTTTGATACATTTTACAAACAGAGCCCCTCTTGTTATATGCTTTAGACTAAAACGTATTGTGATAATGCAAGATTTAGCTGCAACAAGACTAAGGTACTCGTTGAACCAGGTGTAATTACCACATGAATCTGCTGTTGCTTCATGGCTCCAGCTGCAGAGTTTCATGGTCATTGCATTTTGGAGGTCTTCATCACAGCTAAACTCTCATGGTGGTAGTAATCTATTATGCATGTTCTCATCATGTGTCCCACATAGCAGCCGGTCTCATAATGTTTCAGTCAGTCTCTCTCAAAACTGGCAATGCTTGCCAACCTACATATCATTGCACTATATTAAGAAATGGTTTAATCTTTCATTTGGTTTCATTTATTTTTCTAATTAATAGATCTACATGCCTTCTCTTTGGAAAAAAAAAATGATCATCCCGCTTCATAAAAGAGGAACCTCATGTGATATAACCAGTTTCAGACCTACTGCCATATTAAGTCCTTTGTCAAAACCTCTGGAGAAGTGCATTCACAAGCAACTACATGAATGCATCCTTCAAGAAAAGCTCACGAGGCATGGTTTTAGACCTGCTCATAGCACTCCTATGGCCTCATTAACCTTCACAGATAACCATTACCAAATCCAGAGACAAAGACAAACTCATTTCCTCTGTATTCCTTGATCCCTCTAAAGCTTTAGATGTAGTCTCTCACCAAAAACTCCTATGTCAGCTGTCTTCCCTAGGGTATCACAATCCACACTACTATGATTTAACAACTACTTAACTGATGGGTACCAGTATGATTTAGCAACTACTTAACTGATAGGTACCAGTATGATTTAGCAACTACTTAACTGATAGGTACCAGTCTTTTTAATGGCTCTCCACCTTTTCTCACTTCCTTCCTGTCAATACTGGTGTGACACAGGGCTCCATTCTCAGCCCTCTACTCTTCAATGTTTTCACTAACAATCTACATAAATCCCCTCAGCAAGCTTCCCTCATATAATATGCTGACGATTCTACCGTAATATGCACTTCAGATAACCATATACATCTTAGGAGAATTACTCAAGAAGCTGTTAGCTCTGTTGAAAGTTGGCTACAGGATAATCACTTGCTACTAAACACAAAAAACTAAATTAATTCTCTTTTTTCCAAAATCCCATTTTCATGAAAAAAACTTTAAAATGTATTCCTTAAATAATACCATGATTGAAGTCACTTCACATGCAAAACTACTTGGCATGACAATTGATGGCAATCTTGCTACCACTTACCTCTCACCCTCTCTCCTATGAGGACCCCTGACACAACTAACCCCTACAAGCCTCACTTAATACTAAACTTGAACAATGCTACAACAAAGTTGTCAGATTTGCTTGACAAAAACCTGACCAGACTCAGCACTGTTTAACCATAAAAACACTTAACTGGCTCGAACTTTCTCACCACCTATCTTATATCCATCTCATTGTCTATATCCCATTTGCCTGCCCAGCAATTAGCCCCACACTCCAATTCTATCTATCAAACTATCCCCTTCGGTCGAATGATAAAAATAACTGCTTGCCATCTACAAACTACAAAGGACTGCTGAGGTCAGTCTCTATTCAAATAATGTAGCTAGTGCTTGGAATAAAATTCTTATATCAGTCAAGTCTATCTCATACCTTCATCTTTTCAGACTATTACTAAAAGACTTCCTCTCTGCTTTGTCCCTGGTCCTCATCTGAGACATAATTTCTCCTAACATCCTTCATCACCTTCTTATACCTCCCTTTAAATCACTAAATCACTTAACCTAATACTTCACTTTATTGTAGTACTTCAGTTAGTATAACTACTTTTAATTAACCCACCCAAGCTACCATTCCATTGCTACTTCTCTATTTTAAACATAAACATGCTTATTCCCTCTAATACCTCACCCTAATGTATTCCTTAAATTACTCCCCTTATCTTATATACCACTCTTCTATATGTAAATTCTCAATACAATGCTGTATATTAATGTTTGTGAATATCATTACAAATTTTATAATACTGACTACTATGCTATATATACACTGTAAATGCATTATAAAATGTGTTACTGTAAATATTGATTGCATTAAATTATTTGTTACCTTGGAGCTTTTCTCCCTGGGCCTCCACTGAAAAGGGCATCTGTGCCCAGTTGGACCTTCCCGGTAAACAAGCGTCAATAAATAAACAAATAAATAAATAAATAAATAAACAAACAAAAAAATACATACATTTGTAAAATCAAAAATGGTCAGGTAAGAGAGAAGAGAATTTTGATTAAAGTGACCTAGTAAGGAATATAAAGTACTTTTTTGTGCCCCAGTCTCTGCAACAAGCTATATATATTCTAGGCTCTGTTTCATTATGCAAGGTTCTTCATGTTAATAACACTGCTGTATTAATAGTCCAAATCCTCTTTGTCTCTATTTGTTGATCAATCTCCCATGGTGATGTTAAAAGAACCCATTACCCACATTGTACAAACAATCTACCATTTTGTAACTTGCTAAGTTGCCACACTCCACTAGTTTTCACCAGCTTTTTGTACTATAAACAAGTTTTGTTTTTGTGCAAAATGGTGTATTTGCATTCAGAAATGAGAAATGCATCTTACAGTTACAGAAATGATTTTAACAATATATGATTATTAATTCATTTTAGAGAGTTACATCTGAAATGTATGTCAAATTGCAAACACACACACACACACACACACACACACACACAGAAAGCCCTTGTGGGGGTGTGAAATAAATATGCCATCATGTGTTTCTCCTTTGGGTTGTAGATTGTATGATGGTCATGTTTTATATATATGCAAGGTGTATGTATCAAAGTTTTTGATCTGTGTATTAAATTATTATTATTATTTTTAAACAACAATTATTACTTTAGATTTTAACTCAAGAGTTATTAACTTGAGTACAACAAACATAAGGATGTATTTTTACCCTTGTTTTTAACCTATATAAGTTTAGTTATATAAATATTTATGAAAGTTAATTTATGAATTTAGAATAGATTAGTTAAATTTCATTCATTGAAAAACAGTATTTACGTCTAACATTTCATTACACATTATTTGTAAAAAGCTTTTTAGTTTGTGCTGTGCCTTTAATGTGGGTGGTATTTTTAAACTAGTTAATTGAGTAATTAGAAGATTGCCTATGTAGGGTAGGTTATATATAAGGCAGTGTACTGTTGTAGATGTTTGTATTCTGACGAAGTCTTACATTGATGAAAAACGTTGAACAGGATTGTGGCGTTTAAATAAAGCTGTTTTCTACTGAAATTTTGGACCTTTCTTTTGGATCTACCTTATTGTGAGCTGTTCGAATTTCACCATCTGCTTGGTGGATACTGCTGGGATTACTTTACATTACGTTGTTTGGTTGCACACACAGAAAGCCCTTTATTTAGTTACTGTTGGTAACACTGTAGTAAAAGGATAGTATTAGCGCGCATTTTGGACTCTAACCAAATACCTCCTGCATATCATGCTGTTGCTGCTGCTAGACAGATAACTGTTGAGTATCCACCCAACAGCTTTATCCTTTCAGCTACGAAACCCCCAGCATGATGATTAAAGTCAAATTACAACATACACACACACACACACACACACACACACACACACACACAATACATAGAAAGCCCTCCTGCTTAAGCACTGTTAGTATCAATGAAGTGAAAGGATAATATTAGCTCTGTTTCTATTCTTGTAACATCCATATTTAATCATATCCATATTTATTTTATCCACTTCTTTTATATATTAAAAAAATCTTCTTTACATGGTTTTCCCCATAACTTTTGTACTCTTTTACATTTCAAAAACATGTTCAGTAGTTTCCTCTTCTTCTTGACAATGTAAACATATTCTATCAGTTTTCTTTTTATATGGCATATTTTCTTTTACTTGTAATTTATCTGTTACCAGTCTCCACAAAAATCTTGATGTTCCACTTTCTGATTAGATCATTTGCTTCTTATTTTTATGGCTTTGTTTTTTTTATCTGTTTGCTTTTCCCATGGTTTTACACAGTAATGTTTTATCATTACTTTCTTGTACTTTTCTTTCTTTTTCTATATCATCAATTATTTTCCCCCAAACATTTTTTCTTGGTAACATTGTATTTCTTCATTTATACATTCTTTTTCTCTTTTACTCTTTGTTACCATACCCCAAAATGTATGTTTCTTATATTTATACATTTGTACCACTGATCTCTCATCTTTTTCATTTATCCATTTTAACACTTTGTACTGAATTAATGAAGCAGTATATACCACTGGGTTAATTAACCCTAAACATCCTTCCTCTTTATTTACATAAAAACTTCTCTTTTTACTGGGTTTAATCTAGATCTCCATATAAATAAAAAACATATCTGCAATAATTCTTTTTTAAAATACCGTTGTCAACATAAATACACTTTCTAAATGTACTTTTTTCCCATCACTACTGAAATTATCTGTTCCCCAAAAAAGATATTTATTTTATTACATGTATTGTTTTTTCTCATTGAATTCTACTCACATCTTTATTCCCAAATTTTATACCTAACAGAAGTTTCTTTTATTGTAAAATATATATGCCCTGTCTTTACTACTTCACCTAAACCTTTAGTTTTCTCTTTATTTTAAACCATCCTTATCATCTCTAGGTATTGGTTTGTGCAAATTATTACTTCTTTTATCTAAATTTCATTTTTTGCAATTATTATAATGTCATCTACATATGTTAGCAGAACTGGAATTCTTACCACATCAGGTGTTATATACCCCACATCCTTTATTTTGTCATTTATTTCACATACTATCACATTCATAACTAATGCAAAGAGTATACAACTCATTGGACATTCCTGCCTTACACCACTCTTCATATGAACCTCTTAGCTTAACCACCCATTTACAAGCATTTTTACTTTATTATTACTATATGCTGACATACATAATTCCCTAACTTTCTCACTTATATTATATTATTTTATTATTACCCATAAGATTTAATGTCCAATTGTATCAAATGCCTTACTAAGGTCCCCTATCCTGAGGTTCACTTCTTCTTTTCAATTCATAATATCATCCACAATTTCTCTATCACTAATAATTCTTGACAAGCTCCCCTTATATACTGTATTACTATCTTCCATAATATTTTCCATTTTAGTTTCAAATCTCGTTCATATTATTTTTGTAAAGGTCTTATAATCATTATTATTCAATACTATTGGTCTCCAGTTTTTTAATTGTCCTCTATCTTCCTTATTCCATATGAAATTAAGTATTCACTATATAACACTTTATACATACAATGTTAATTTAACCATTCATTCAAAATCTTTTTTTTTTGCCAATCCCTTACATTTTTAAACATATACTATTCCATCTGGTCCTGCAGCCACATCTGTATTTACTTGTCCTAATACGTTATCTAGCCCATATAAAGAAATTTCCTTTCCCAAATCCCCATTTTCTTCTTCTGTTAATTTTTTTACTTTCCATGGATTTTCCTACCTCCTTTTTTCTTTAAACATTTCTTATGCATATTGTAGTACACTATTCATAATCTTTTCCTGGGTTCTTTCTTTTTCGCCTTTTATATTGTTTAATTCTCTCATTACACTACCATCTTCCTTTGCTAATCTGCATAAGTAGCTCAATACTTCTCTTTTTCCTTGTAAAAAATATATTTACTTATATAACAATTTGTGTATTTTCATATAACTCTTTTTCTTTGTCAAAGTGCTCTCCATTACAAAACAGCATACCTTACTTATGGCAGCCCCACACCTTTGGCAAACAATTTTGCTATTGCACTAATGATATTCAGGTGCCTTTCACTGCTGATGTTGTTATATTACTGTTGTCCAATATTTAAACACAGCAGCAACAATAACCATATCTGAATTGCATATTTATAATATACCTTACATGTGGCACCCTAATACACACTGTGCTACCCTGTTCCTTGTGGCATCTAAGGTGGGTACTATGGTCATTCACAAATACAGTCTCCTTATGGCATGTACCATATTTTTGCCATACTAATCAGAGACTCAAACTGTGATGTCATATTGATGGAATATAGTTTACCTAATTCACTTTTCAGTAAAATCTAATCCAGTGAAAACATCCTTCAAATAGACAGTGATTAAAGGATTCTTTATTTTTCATGTGGTGGCCACAAGAAGGCTTTCATAGTTAATATAATTAAATCCAAGGTTCCAAACCTCAAAATAAGTTCTCATTTTTTTAGCAATTATCCACTGAATGGGATGGTTCTGGTGGATCAGTTTCACTGAAAATTTATCTCAGTTTAACAGGTGAATACAGTGAGGGAACACTCAACAGCAGCACTGATGTAGATTCAACCATGGTTATGTCTTAAACCAGCAACATTCCATTTATACAAAATCTTACTAACATTTCTTGGTCAGCACCATACAGTATTATTATATTTCCAAAGAGATATGCTGAAGCACAGCCATCTTTGTTGTCGTAGCTCTGGGATGCTTTTTCAGAAGTGATTTGCACACTGCCTAGCTGTATAGTCATGGAATATACAAGTTTATGGAGTTAATATCTGTTTGTATCAGAATGCTGTACCTTGTTTTAGAAAATGCATAGCTTTGATGTAGTAAAGGTCATTGCACTGTACACACCAATTGAATGCTATCCACTGATGAATTATCGCAGTCACTGATCCCAACAGATCGCATATGTTGTATGTTATAGTAAAATGCATGACATCAGTATCATTATAACGTCACAGATAAGAAGCAAATTGCAAATCCTTATGTATAGACTGGAGAAATTCCTGTATTAAGCACTGCTTACCTTGAATTTTGAGTTTGGTTGCATAGGCTTCTATTTCTTTTCTTCCTTTCACATTGAGAAATATTTATTTTTTTCTCTGCCTCTTTCAAGTAAATACAAGAGTTTTTCCTCTTAAAATGATCCTCCCTTTCTATTTAAAAATAAGCATGAAACTCTTACTATCTTCAGCTACATGGGTACAATTTCAGAACCTTGGTCAGTACCGTTGTGAAGATGTATGGAGCTACTCCATTATTCACGTAAAGCTTTTCATGGATTGTTTGCTCTTGTTATTGTCGGTTTTCCTATAATATTACTGAGAGTGCAATGTCCAGGTCTATATTAAATCAATGAATGCTTAAAAAAGTGAACACTGATTTATCGACCCCATGTAAGCGAAAGCTTACAATCCCAAACACTTAGAACAGCGATTTTTTTTCCCCCAGGGAAATAAATTGTTGTTCCAAAAAAGAAAAAAAAGAAAAAACTTTAAAACTTTACATAAAGTAGGGGGCTTCGCCCCCCCCTACTTAAATATACCAACTCCGAGATCACACTACAGTGACAAAAATAGCAAAATAACGAAGCCGGCCAAGTGATTTCTTTCTCAGGGAAATAATTCACTTATATGCTGTTTCGTGCCATTTCGTGCTTTCAAGTTCGATCAAGATGCATTCGAAAGAATGCGTCTTCGATTATATAATGGGGAACCCAATGTCCTACTACTGAACCCAGGTACACAGCATTGAATAACAATGACTACATGATTAACTGGCCATTTTTCTCTCTTAGTCTTTTAATTTAACTTCCACTGCTGTTCTCTCAGCCAACTTTATCGATTCCTCTCCCCTTCAATTAGTACTGCAGGCATGCTTTTAGCAGCAAACTGTAACTGTTTGGGGCAAACTCGGTTTTATGGTCATATTCTTCTTCTTGCTTTTTGCTTCAAAAGAGCACTACAGTAACTGCACTGTGATGGGCAAGGACAGCTTTTTTACTTTCAAATCTTTTGTTAGACCTGTGCTGATTTTACATAAATCTTTAGTACTGAATTCATAACAGATAGGAAGTAAGTGATTTTTCGCCTTGGGTCTCAGAGCTCTGTGAAATGCACATACAAACACTAATTAGTCTCACTCTCTTGGGAGGTGTTCTAGTTTTGCTACTACCACCCTCAGTTCCCCAGGCCACCGTTTGTCACCTATATAAATGCCACTCCCCATTCACCTATACACACAAGCCACTACCTCCTTAAAGGCATATTTGACCTTTTGCCCTATTTACACAAATGTCATTCTTTAATCACCTTAATACTTCTCTTATCTCCCTCTTAACATCCTACAAACTAACTTTCCAATCATCATCTTTCATTCATAGCTTCCTGCTATTACCCCTACACCCCAACTCTAAATTAAATTACAATTTATCTCCACTTATCACCATGAAACTAAAACAATTGATATTATCACTGGCTCTGACACTGTTTCCACACACAACATCTTTCCACATCCTTGCCCTGTATTATAATCTGTCATCCTCTCACTCACATACAGTCTCTTTGAACACATCCACCTGCCACTTCTCAATAACTGCCAACTATTCTCTCAAGTTATCATTCACCTCTTCAAGATAAAATGTATTCAATTTTCACTGAACCCTCTACCACACAAACTATGTCCTAAATTGAAATTTAAACAAAAGTGGTGCTATATCCACCTATACTACCCTGGGATTATACCTGTCTATACTACTGTGGGTCTATACCCACCTATACTAGCCTGGGAATATGCCCACCTATACTAGCCTGGGACTATACTCATCTATACAACCCTGGACTATATCCACCTATACTAGCCTGGTACTATACCCATCTATACTACCCTGGACTATACCCACCTATACTATCCTGGGATTATACTCACCTATACTACTCTGGGACTATGCCCTCCTATACTACCCTGGAACTATACCCACCTATACTCAGACTATTAATCATTCAGGAGCTGTCTATCCAAATCCAGGCCAGCTACAACATTCAATAAATCCTCCCACTCTGTCATAAACTTCTACTCCTGTACTACTTGACACCCAACAAAAAACTCTGGCATCCTTTTTATTAATATTATCTTAAGAAGCATTTAAAATAAGCAATATTTAATCTATGCATGGATAACCCAACAATCTCCAGATGTCACTATAATACTAGAAGCATGGCTGAAACAAGATATAACAGATGAAGAAATTCACCCACCTGGATACAAGGTCATCACATAACACAGAAAAATGTGTAAGACAGGCTCAGTGACCTCCCTAGAATCACAAATGCTGAAATCCTCATACCTACTCTAAAAATAAATACATGCAAAACAATAAAGAAGGCAAGACTTTACACACCACCAGGTAACAATACTCACACAACTGAAGAGCTGTTTTCTGGGCTCAGAACTTACGTAATACGAGGTGATCTCAAAATTGATTGGCAAACCAAAACAAACAAATCTACCCACGATGCCACCAGCCACTGGACTTCTGTCAATTAGTCTCCCTACCAACTAGATACAGCAAAAACACTGAAAGAACATTTAGATTACACTAGATTCTAAATAATACTGCATAAAAGGATTTGCGAGCACTTATATGACATAAAAATAGGAATGTTAATAATGCATTATACAAACATTCTATCTGCTGTGTACAGTTTGACAAGGTTCAGTTTGGCATACTAGAAAAGATTGTTCCTACCCCCAAGGGAGGTGAAGGGCAAATGAAATTAGAACAGAAAGAACTTTTGTGGCAATTTAGGTTAAATGGTAATAGTACCCCAGGTCTGAATTACTTTTTATCTATTCATCCACTGTTGAAACTTAATGCTTTGAAACTGTAATTTAATGACTGTTTATTAGAAAGAGTTTTAAATACCATTAAGTTATGTAAGGGATTGATTTTTTCTGTTTTAAAATGTAAAACTTTATATACAATATGTTAAATGTTATTTTTTATATATATTTTTATATTTTGTATATTTCATGCATAACATATGTGGATTACATTCAGTATTTATTGGATAATTAATGAGTTAGGATGTGTAGGCGGGACTTCCCTACATTACTTCTTTATATAGAACTGCGAAGGCTACAGTGAGATTATTTTATTATTCTGATGAAGTCCTAATAATAGGAAGGAAGTGCTTAATAAAATATTGTTTGACAACATTTGGCTGGTTACCACTTGATTCTAACATTATCTTTTTGTTGGTTATTGGTCTTGCTGGTAACATTTTTACCACTATCTTGGATAACTGGAAACAACAAAATTGAAGTTACCCTACTGAAATATAAATTGCTGAGAAACCTCAACTAAAAGCAAAATCAGATTAGACAAAATAATGTAATATGCCAACCTACAAATCTGTACTCAATTCACCCCTAAATTATTCTGTTCTTAGTCAATCAGCTCCATCACCCTGGTCAGTCTGCTTAATCAACTCCCTCATTAAGTAATCGCTCTGAAAGCACTGCCATCCAATTCAGCTCAGATTTCATCAGTACTGGAACCTGTCTACTAAAAACCCATCCCTTAACTCTCCCCATCCCTTGAACCCTATGTTAGCATTCCATACACACATCCACTATCAAAAGTCTTCTCTTCAGGTTAAAACCCTCTGCTCTTGCCCTAGGTGACAAACCAGCAAGATGCATCTAGCTTGATGCTGACACTCTGATGTAATTTGTCTCCATACAATTTTGCTACTCAATTAAGGAAAGCTATGTCCCAGAGCTGTAGAAAAATCTTACATAGTCTCCTGATAAACAACCTCTGATACTTCCTGAGAAGGTGGTTACCTGACAACGATGTGGTTTGCATATATAGGAACATTGAGCTGCAGAATACACTAAGGTTTTAATTCTTGGCTAAATTGTACCCAAGGAAGCCTGCCACAACCCCCTACATTATCCTATTACTGTAGTTTGCTCACAGTGAACCATTGCTCCAAAAGTCTTTTCTTAAACACCATAGTCTCACTTCAATAGGACACAATTAAATCTATTCTTGACCGCCTGGTACAACTCTAACCATGGATGAGCACTTTCCTTCTGTCCCTGCAACCAGCTTGTAGAAATCGGCATCCTGAGACAATGTAGCAATTGCCTCATCATGTTTACCGATAGATACCTAATTATTAAACAATCAGATACAGTGTGTAAGAGATACAGTTATACATTGCAACTGGAAACAAGTCTCAAACATTCAGTCACTACAGTTATCAAATAAGTTATCAAGCACACAACACCAGATTATACCTGCCACTCACACAAAACAGCAAGCATATAAACTCATATATGCAGAGCCTCTTAAAAGTAATCCACACAAACCTGACAGGCCTCTTACAAGCAGTTATAACAATAGGAATTCACAGCAACCCCACAAACACTCTGCTAAAGCAACACCCACCACGACACATGCAGCTTTAGTTTATGGTGTCTCAACTAATAAGCCCATAAGGCAAACTCCCACACAAACAAATGCTTTAGTCATAGAAGGTTCCATCGTGCAACACCTAGATATTCCACTCGCCAAGCTGAGCAAGGAGTTGGCCATGGTCAGGGGCCAGTCAGGGGCCAGGACTCATCAGATCATGTGCACACTCTGGTCATTGAACCACAAGTACAGGTATAACTCTGGCATTGTACATGAGGGTGTAAATGACCTGACACGAACAACTCTGCACTATATGAAGAGAGATGTGATGGAGCTCTCAGACTGTGTGTCCATAGTGGTACGGACCAACCACTGAACAGCATTCTACCTTTTCAGAGGATCTGCTGAATATGAACAGAAGAAATTTGACTTTAACAATTGGTTTACTTTTTGATGTCGTTAGAAGGGGGTACAATATTTGTCCGCTTGGGAGAATTTGGTTGATAGATCATGTTATTTTGTTAAGGATGGTCTATACCTGTCTCCTTTAGTCTTTCGAATATTGACTATCATTTTAAGCACTGCTAACCTGATACACTTTCCAACAAAGCAAAACCAACTCAAGATAACCTAAAGGTATTGCAAGGAGTCTAAACAAGAAACTCCACTCCCTGCAAGCTCTCCTCACCTTGTAGAATAAAAACATCCATGTAGTGTAAGTGCATATGTCCATGCATGTGCAGGGCTATAATGCCTTCCAAACATTTGGATCAGATACTGCAAAGGAAGGGATAAAATGTGGAAGTGTGTCAATATTCATCAAAAAGAGTCACACCTCAAGACTGCTCAAGCAGTATATAATGCAAATGAGCTTTTCCACATCTGGCCTACCATAAGCAAAGTCCCATACTTTATCAATGCAGGCTATAGGTCCCTGTCTGTGACACAGATACCCATACCACATACCTAAATGAACTGGAATCACTCTACATTGAACCCAGCATTATAATGCTGGTCTTCTCCAAATACCCCACTATGGGAAACATACACAACTTCCAATACACAGGCACAAAGATTCCTGGACTTTGTCAACACAAATGCACAGGACCAGCTAGACCTTACACCTGCTAGGGGCACCAACATTCTTAAGCCGATACTCACAAACATGGGAGAACTTTGCACCTGCCCATGTGTAACATCCTCACTTGTCAGGTTGGAACATAAGACTGTCTTCTTTGAAATTAAACTAAAACCTGTGAACCCATCTAGGCCTCAGATATTTTAAGAATTATTCCAAAGCAAAACTCTAACACTGAGTGGTACCCTGGCAAAAAGTCAAGCCCCCCAAACCATAAACAACTGCTGCCTATGCGGAATTGTTCACAAAAACCTTATGCCATCATGTAAAGAATTGCACTCAGATAGCTTTACCCTCCCAAAATAAGCACAAGGCTATCTCAAAAAACAAACCACGCTAGTGGAATCCCAGTATAAAATCTTCAGCTAAAACAAGGAAGTGCAATGCCCAGCATGGGAAGAAACCCCTCATTAAACTAAATAAACAATTCAGTAATCTTATTAAGTCCACCAAAGACAAATTTGAGGTAAAGATAACCTCACAGGCAAAGGACAACCACAAAACCTTATTCAGCTATGTCTGCAACCTCAAAGGTAATACACAACAGTGTGCTGAACTAATTGTAAACAGAATCACATATATGGAGCTGAAGGATATGGCAAATGTACTGCCTGATAAATTTAGTACCAATTTTACCCTCTTTCCCCCTCTGACACCTCTCAAGAGATACCCTCAACCGTAATGCCAAAGCTATCACTAGCAAAGATGGCCTCAGTGTGTTCTCCAAGGCAAAGAATATTGCATCTATGGGCAATGATAATATCCTGAGATGCCTCCTGACAGGCATGAAACATGTTCTATCAAGACCTCTAAAAGCACTGTTCACATTAAGCCTCATAGCTAGCTTTGTGCCTAGCAACTGAATAACTGCAGCAGTTATCTTCCTGCTCAAGTGTAGACCATCAACTGATCTGGGTAACTACAGACCCCTACATCTGATTAGACTCATAGGAAAGATTCATACACTGTATCCAGCACAGTTTGGTTTCATCAAAGACAGATTGTGCCTACTCAACCCGATGGACTTTTTTGAGAAAGTCACTAAAGCTATGGACGATGCACTTTTACTCATTTGGGCATTGTAGACAAACTCATGAAACTAGAATTAATCCTGTATGTCAACCACTGGATAGCCAACTGGTTCACAGAGAGGACACAGGAAGTCAAGACAGTGGACTCTACCGCAAAAAAAAAAAAAAAAAAAATCATTCACTAACGGATTCTCCCTGGGAGCTGAAGCCACTCCTTTTTGGAATCTACTTTTCAGGAGTCAAACCTAGCATCAAAGGCCTTTGCTTGACCAAGTTTGTGGATGACAACAAGGTTCACACAATCAATGAATTCCCCCAAGGACAGTATTATTCTCCAAAAGGGCTTGTTGCAAACTGCTAATTGGTGTCACAACAGTGGTCAAAACTGAATGCCAAAAATGCATAATAGTATCTTTTTCAGAAAGGCAGCTACCCCTGGGAATTCCTACATAGGCAATACTCCTATAATAGTGGTTGGGAATCTGGGAACATATGTGGATACTGACTTGGCCTTTGACCATCGTATCTACTGTTGTAAGGAAATTATTTTATATTATGCAACTTATAAGCAAGGGTATGGTATACAGGTCCAAAGATGTCATTGCCACTTGGTACTCAGCCCTCATTAGGCTAGTCACTGAGTGCAATGCTCCCTTTGGTATGCACCTGACCAGGCATATGCAACAACTGGACAGGCCCCCAGGGGGTTGTCACTAAAAGAAAACCAATTGGAATACAAAGACCACCCCAAAGCCTTATCTTACTCAATTTCCTGCATACTAGTGAGAGATGATCTATGTCTGACTTACAAGGCATCATCTGATTCAGTACTGATGGACTTGCTGCACATTCACAAGTCTAACAGCATCAGAAATATCCAATCAAACCTTGTTAGGAAACTTTAAACAGAATATGTTGGAGGGACAGGTTTGTGTCTCAGAGACCACTCCTACTCTGGAACAGGCTTCCTATCCATATGAAGCAGATTTCATTCCTGGCTCTATTTAAATACCACCTGGATCAACAGAGGGGGAATCAGAAATTTACCCCTGAACTGGTACCTTTGCCCCTATTGGACAGAGGCAGTTTGCAAATGCTTGGTCAACTAAACCCAGCAATATGTCCTGGGTAATTTATCCTGTCATTTACATATGGGCAAACATGGCTAGGCTTAAAAAGGCCTCCTGGGGCTATTAGTGCAGTAAACACCTATGAGCCTATCAGCCTATATTACCTGTGCATAAAGGTACCACTCAGACTTTTTGTGGATACTGTAAAAAATCCAGGTATTCAGTTGTTATCTAGTGATCATACAAATATACTTAAACACTTGAAAAATAAAAAATAACAATGAACAGACTGTCACATGGGTCTTGTGGATCTTTTTGTTGTTTTTATTTCCAAGGCAGATGAGTGCTCTGCATAAAGGTGGAAATTCTAATGATCCCTCCAACTAGCAGCCCATCACCATTCTGTCACCTCTTTCTAAACTACTAGAAAAAATATCCATACCCAGCTATTTAACTTTCTCTCTGATAATAATCTTTTGTGTCTCACACAGCATGGATTTTGCCCACATCTCAGTACTCTCTCTGCCCTTCTTAACTTCACTACCTGCATCAATCAAAACAGAAAAGAAGACAGCCTCATATCCATAGTATTCTTAGACTTATCAAAGGCCTTTGATACTGTATCTCACCAACTTCTGCTAAATGTGCCATCTTCATTAGGGACAGAGCTACCAGTTTTAGTTTAACAGCTATTTCACTGGCAAACAGCAGGCCATGAAATGGCAAACAGACATCTTCTCCATTCTAACAGTAGTAGTGAGTATCTTCCCAAGGGTATTATGGGTCCAATTATGTTCGACATATTAATAACCGACCTCGACAGTGTAAGCGGATGTGCTACAATCATCCAGTATGCAGGTGATACAACCACAACCCTAATCTTTTCTAATCTATTCTGTCAAGAATATGGAAAAACTGCAACACAGAACTCAAGAATCCCTGCAATATATCAAACCTTGGCTGCATACCTAAGAATCCCTATTGTATGGCTCTATATCTAAGAATCCCTACTATATATATCAAACCCTGGCTGCATATCCAAGGATCCCTACTATATATAAAACCATGGCTCCATACCCAAGAATCCCTGTTATATATCAAACTCTGGCTCTATACCTAAGAATCCCTACTATATATCAAACTCTGACTGCATACCCAAGAATCCCTGCTATATATCAAACCCTGACTCCATACCTAAGAATCCCTATTGCATGGCTCTATACCTAAGAATCCCTACTATATATCAAACCCTGGCTGCATACCCAAGAATCCCTACTATAGATCAAATCCTGGCTGCATACCCAAGAATCCCTACAATATATCAAACCCTGACTTCATTCCCAAAAATTCCTACTATATATTGATCCCTGGCTCTATGACTCACAGCTACTGCTAACCCCCCAAAAATCTAAACTAGCCCTAGTCACCTCTAAGAAATCTTTCACCAGAAGACACTCTTCAACATAATCTTGCCCAACTGTACCGAAATTAAACTAGTAACCCACACAATACTTCTAGGGATTATTACTGATGAAAATAATTTCATCTAAAATAAGCAGTTTAAAAAACATTGAAAACTTAGTGATCTGTATATGATAAAGCCCTACCTTATAGATGACACTAGGAAAAACATTGCCATCACTTTTCTACTCTCAAGCTTTCTGTGCTCCCATTTCTATAAATCCCCAAGCCACCCAATCATACATACTTGAACAAAACTCCAAAAAAGTAGTAACATTTGCTGATAATACTCCACACATAACATACCACTGCTTTGTTCTAAAACAATTTCAGTGGACTGAACTACAACATACCATAACTTTGTCACTATAAATAATTTATTTTACAAATTAGATAAATGCCCTAGCAACAGTAACATTATTCATCACTACTCTACCATAAGTTCATAGGCGTGTAATTGGCTAACGACCACTAGGGTCTTTTTAAACCTAACCATGCATCCCAAATCTCAAACAAGTTCTGGTATCCTTGATAAATGTAAGAAGGGGCTTGAGAGATGACACATTTACAAGCAGGGCCTGGGAGATGAACCCTTTACCATCTGCCTGTGTCCATTAGAGACACTGTGCTACCCAGGGATGAATTTCCTGTTCCCCCATCCAATGGAATTGGTCATGGAGGAACTGTGCTTCACTGTAACAGGTGTTATGCAAATAAAGTATTTCTCTTCTGTAATAGCTTTACTTAGTTGTTGTTAATGTTTAACATATTTTTTCTTTTCTCTTATACTTTTGTAGTTATGACTATCTTCTCAATTCTGTAAACTGCACTTTTTGTCTTCTATTAACTTGTACTCCTCTCTTACTGCAAACTTTAGTAAGTGTAATGCATATATTTTGAGTGGAGCTTTTCTTCCCTGGCCTCCAATGAAAAGGGGCCTTGTGCCAAGTCAGTTTATCCCAGTAAATAAAATAATAATAATAATAATTAGTGCAGGTTCACAAATGCCCCTGAAGCAGAGAGTAGACTGAAACTTGTAACAGATGTCATCCCACATTTTAGGGACACTATTTTTTTTTTCTGAGAAAAAATACCAGTAAATCTTGAATTTGGATTGTTTGAGTATTGAAAAAATCATGGGATTTTCATGGAATTTGTCATTTTAGGTGAGAAAAGTAATTTACCACAAGATATAGTTCTCATATTTATTACCTATTGTGATGACCCTGCCCTGGCCCAGCAATCACGGAGCCTCAATCCTCACCACTAACACCAGGGAGGTCATCTCCTAGAAGAGAGGAAAGGATAACTAACACACACAGTAAAGTACAATTTCCCTTAAGTGCACACAGAGAGCACAGTCAGTCTGGGGCTGGTTGCGCCCTTGCTCACTAGGTCCCCAATAAGACTCCCCACTGGCACAGCTATAGGGTCCAGGTCTCAGCCTAGCTGGGCAAGCTAAAACCTCCAGTACCCTCTCTGTCTGACCAGTGCTTCGTGTCCCTGCCAAATAGCTGACACACCACACACACACACTTTGAGATAAGTATTTATACAACTTCACAGACACTCCTGGGAAAGGCTGACACAGATTCTCCAGCTGTGCCCCTTTACCCAGAACATACGGTAGTAATCCCTGCCACCACACAACTAATAATATCAGCTACTAAAAGGCCCTTGAAAGGGTGTCCAATTATTACTGTGCAATATTATTATCCAATGGTAATGTGACTATTCAGTCTAGGCTTATTGGAAGGGCTTAGACAGTAAACTCTATAAATATATAATGTACTCTAAAGCATACTTTATCTCTGCATAAACCAGCCACAGGTAGAAGGTTTTAAAAATATTTAATAATAAAAAATTAAAACACAAGACAAAACTACTACACCACAGAGATATCTAAGAGTTCACAGATCACGCAGAAACTTAAAATAATACAGTAGGACAGGTCTGAGTTCAAAGAAAAATACCTAATTAATCTTTACTAGCTTTAACTATTCCTACAAAAAATCACAGTGCTAAAACTTACATGTGAGCTTAGGCAGAGTGTTGAGTTAGATATCCAAGATCAAAATGCTCTTAGTCTCTTGTGAGAAATAGTATTTAAACATTATTAACAAACATGTCTCTAAGGCCCTCCCAAATTACATCATTTTTGACACTTAGGTTTTCCCAGTATTCATATTGCATCATCTTAACACCTGGTCTGAGTTCTCAGGCCACAAACTGCAGTATTTAGCAATCTAACACCTGCTCAGAAACTTACAACAATACAAGGCATTTCAAATGTATATTCTAACAGAAACCAGAGCAGTAAAGCACCATCCACATGTAAATTCTGGTCATAAACTTTAGCCTTAAAATAATGGGCATGAAACCTTCATCCAGACACTCTGAAGACGAATTCTAACATAAAAGGGTCACAACATGCTTCACTGGGCCAGTAGAGTACAATGTTGTCACATATTTTGAAGTTCCACATTTCACAGT
>NC_056728.1:1402741998-1402869498 GCF_019279795.1 Protopterus annectens
TGGCCTTGTATGTTAAGCAGAGATCACCTCTGAGTAGACAATATGTCACAGAGTACAGCTGGAGTGTTTTTTAGATAGACAAACAACGTTCTCAGTAGAAAAACCACTTTAATGTGAGGAGCAAAGCTTTCGGATAAAATCCTTTATCAATACTGAAAGTACAAATGCAAATGCAGAGTATATATAGGTCTAAAAAAGTCATATGACCGGCAGCCAAGAAGTCACATGACCCAATCATTAAAACAAAACATGTAGAAATACATAAATATGAAAAGCTAAAAAATGCAACAGCATAATGCATACATGAAAACAAAAAACATTTAAGAAAGGAAGAATGTATATTTTTAAAAAAAAGCAAAGTTTTAACCTAAAAATCACATGTACAATCATATACATAAAGAGACCATGTTTCACCATCACCCAGAGGTGGTGATATCAATAACAAATTAGAAATTAAAGAATACAACTGGATAATTAGATTGATGGGTGACTCACCCCCTGGTTTGAATAGTACTGTCAGCCTTAAACCTATTTTGGTTAGAATGAGTAGATCTAGATTATGAGATTTTCTCTTTATGTATATGATTGTACATGTGATTTTTAGGTTAAAACTTTGCTTTTTTTAAAAATATACATTCTTCCTTTTTTAAATGTTTTTTGTTTTCATGTATGCATTATGCTGTTGCATTTTTTAGCTTTGCATATTTATGTATTTCTACATGTTTTCTTTTAATGATTGGGTCATGTGACTTCTTGGCTGCCGGTCATATGACTTTTTTAGACCTATATATACTCTGCATTTGCATTTGTATTTTCAGTATTGATAAAGGATTTTATCCGAAAGCTTTGCTCTTCACATTAAAGTGGTTTTTCTACTGAGAACGTTGTTTGTCTTGCTGGACCTCTTGGCATTTGTGTTTGGGTGTTTTTTAGATAGTCAGCATAGGGCATCTGCTTTAGGCCTGTGATTCTTTTAGTGAGGTATTTCTGTGGCCTTTTCAGCTGTTGCAGATGTCTTGTGAGGTACATACCAAACGGGGCACTGTACTCCATAATGGGTCTAATGAGGGATGAGTACAGTGGGACAATGACCTCCTTTTTTCTGGATGAAAAGCCCATAATGATGAGGTGTGCCACATAGAAGGATTTCCTGACTGTTGTGGCGATGTGGTTATCGAAAGTGAAACCACTGTCCACCTGTGTCCCTAAGTCTCTCATCACACTTTCGGTGTTTAGTGTACTGCCATCTATGTGGTAATTCACAGGTACATGTTTTTTCCCAAAGAGGATAACTATACATTTCTTGGCATTGAGCTTGAGCCTATGGATCTGGCACCAAGCATCTGTTTCTGTAAGGCCCTTTTGTAGAGTATCCACATCATTTGGGGATTCAGTAATGGCTTCCAGTTTGCAGTCATCTGCAAACTTTGTTAGCCAGAGTCCCTTAGTGTTGGCCTGTACTTCAGAGAAGTAGATGCCAAACAAGAGCGGTCCCAGGACTGAACCCTGAGGTATTACACTTGTCACCTGTCTGGAGCTGGATTTGCAGTCGGCTACTTTTACAGTCTGGGTTCTGTCAGTAAGCCAGTTGGCAACCCATCGAGTGACATAGGTATTTATGCCCAGTTTAGTAAATTTATCTATGATTCCAGAGTGGGGGGGGGTGTCAAAAGCCTTGGCAAGGCCCAGATAGGCTGTGTGGACGTCCTTACCCTCATCCACAGCTCTGAAGACTGATTCGAAGAAGTCAATCAGGTTCAGGAGACAAGATCGGCCCTTCATGAACCCAAACTGGGTGGGGTCCAGTGTTTGAAGGTTGCCAATGTCTTTGTTTATAAGTTCCATGATAATGCATTCCATGCCCTTGCAGATCATGCTCATCAGACTGATGGGATGGTAGTTCCCGGGATCCAAGGTGGATCCCCCTTTGTGGAGTGGGATAACTGTAGCTGTGCGCCACTCAGTGGGCATGAAGCCTGAGGTGAGGCTATGATTAAACATGACACTTAGGTGAGGTGCCAGTTTATTTTCTAGTTCATAGCCTGGGATGTCAGCTGGTCCCATGGATGCTGTATTCTTAGCTTTGGAGAGTGTGGTTTCTACCTGTGTGGTCATGATTTCCGGAATTTGGCAATCTTTTGGTATTGAGATGGGCCCTTTAGGGGGTGAGAGGGGGGTGAAGTTGGCACTAAATCGATCTGCCAAGATATTGGCAATATCCTTGGGATCAGTATATTTAATGCCATTCTGTTGTAGCTCAGAGCAGATCTGAACATTGCCATTTAGATTCTTGACATAACTATAGAATGCCTTGCGGTTGTCTTTGGAATCTTTAGCAATTTTATTTTCATAACTTGCTTTGGAGGATTTTATGAGGGATCTCAGCTTCTTACTGAGGCTGGTAAGGGAGTTTTTTGCATTCTAGGATTTTCCTCTTTTCTGCAACACTTTCTTCCTTCTGTTATATAGTTTGTTTATGGCAGGGGACCACCAGATTGGCTTCCTTTTTTTGGTGGAGAGCATCTTGGTTCTATTTGGGATGGCACAATTTATGCATGTGTGGATGTGCTCGTACATTGCCTTAGTGTAGGATTCAGCAGTCAAACTTTCAGCTCCCATCTGCATGGGTGTCATGAAGTTTGTCACTCCTGACTTGAATAGCATGAAGTTGGCTTTGGAGAAGTTTTTTACATAGGTTTCCTTATTAGGGGGTGGGGTTGGGATGTGGATGTCAAGGGTGAATAGCTTATGGTCAGGCCTGACCAATGAGGGGGTGACCACTGGTGTGGAGCATCTATCTCCCATGTTGGTAATGACCAGGTCTAGGATATTGGAGCCCCTGGTGGGACAATGGATTAGTTAATCGAGGGCATTGGAATTTATGAATTCCAAGAACCGTTGGGAAAAGGTGTTGGTACCCGAGTAGTTTTCCCAGTTAATGGCAGGGTAGTTGAAATCACCCAGTATTAGGGTGTTTGGTTGTACCTTAATATTTTCTAGTATGTTTAGAAAGGTGTAGTGAGAATCTTGGAGCATGGTGGGGGATCTGTAGCAAGCTACAATTTGGATTGCAGTCTTACCTAGTATTAGTTGTACCTGTAGAATTTCAGATGCTTTGTGTTGGGCAACTAGCCTGGAGGTGTGAATATCCTTAGTGAATATGGACACTCCTCCACCTTTAGTGTTTCGGTCTTGGTTTGGTGGCCGAAAAGTGTGGTAAGAGTTGTAGCCTGGTAATGCAATACTGCAAACTGATTCATGAATGTGATATTCAGCTGTTTTCAAGTTAGTCTCACTTTATAGTTTTACGTACTGTATATATTGGCATATTGCTATTCATAGTTCTGTTAATTAATGCCCACAGCTTAATGGTTTTTTTTGTTTATTTGTTTTTTTTTTTTTCTTTTTTGTTGCATAGTTGTTCTAACTGTTCTCTGAAACTCTGGCTCTTTTCACTTTTAGAATTTTATAATTATTAGCCATTTACTTCAAGCCTGCTCTTTTATTCCCTTCACTGCAACTGTTTTTCTTTTTTTTTCTTTTTTTTTTTTTTTTTACAGACACCCTATACTCTGCAAACGTGAGTGTCCCTCCCCCTTCCTGGGATCAGCTGCCTCTGAAAATCACCCTTCCTGCAATAGAGTGTCCCATGTTTGAATTTACACTCAGGTTCTACTCAATGTACTTTTCCCCCTCTAAGCTGCAGTTTTTAAGTTTTATTTCACTTGTGTAATTAACTGAGGTAGGGTAGTGACACGCACACTAACTGGGCTGCAATAACTAGGTTCCCCCCATTTCCCACTGTCCATTTGTCTTTTTGCTATTCTTATCTGCTAAGGGTTTAAAGTGCCCGTAAAAGATTTGTAACTTACAATCGTGTATATTAATAAGCATGATAGTAGTAGGTTTCTTATCTTGAAACACTGGCACTGACCTGTGGTATTATAGTGCAACTGATAGTTTTTTCTGCTGCTGTTTGGTCTCTTTTGTGGTTCAGCCTGCTCTGTTTGCCCTTACTCTACTTGGGCTCGTTCTGCTCCCTTACCCTACTCCCAATTCCCACCCACTCCCACTTACTCTAAATTTATACTCTAACCCTTCTTTTCCCCTCCTATTCTAACCCTCCTCTTCCTGTTCACTCCATCCAATCAAATCCCTCACCCTCCAACCTTACTACACCCCCTCTAACTGCTCTCCCTTACCAGTTGAAACACACTTCCACACCTCTACTTACCTAGCACCTCCCTCAGTGTTTACCCCCTCAGTCTAAAGTACTCAGCTGTATTGTCTTTTGCCCAAACTCTTCCTCACCTCAGCTCTCTCAACAAAAATCCCATTCACTCACCTGCCTCTTCTTCCTAATTCACTTTTGCCTCTACACAGCAGTTCACCTTTGCTACTTACTTATCTTCTATCAAAGTTTTACCTCTCATACTATCTCATCCTCCCTTAGCATGCTTCTCATCTTTGTCTCCACTCTTCTTCTTCCACTCTCTCACCTGTCCTCTTATCAAACTAAATTATCTCCCATAAACTTTCCTCCTTCTGTTACTCACCCACTAAGACACCTAGAAACACCTCACACTTTATTAATAACACCCTCTCTATTTAACCCTTCTAACCACTCTTACTCAAGATCAAATTAGTCCTCTACCCCTCATACCCCCTAGCTAAAATTTATTCTGACAAACTTAACCTGTCCCCTTTGTCCATTTCACTCCCCAACTTTCACCCTGCAGAACTCTTAATAGTGAACTGCAAATTTAACTATCATAAAAAAATACAATTGCTGATATATATATATATATATATATATATATATATATATATATATATATATACATATATATATATATATATATATATATATATATATATATATATATATCCATCCCCAGGTAATAACATCCTCATTCTTGAACATGTTCTCGCCTTATCACTCACTACATATCTTATGAAACAATAATTCTGGGTGACGTCAACACTGATTGGCATTCCCTGACCACTGACTCCCCTAAGTCTAGTATAAATCTCCATGGCTTCACACAACTCATCTCAACCCCTACCCACTTTAGGAAGCCAACTAACATTCTTAACCTATACCACAACCCCAAAACACTACCTGATTCTATAAGTGACCACCTTCCCACCTGCATTCAAAGAGACTCCCTTCAACATATTAGACCACACAGATACAAAAAGTGCCACAGGCTTTCTAACTTCAACCTAATGTGTTCAACAATAGACTCTCCCCCATAAGTGATTCTTCCTTTTATACTTACCTCTTGAGGATGCCAATCACAAATTTAACTACATTTTTCTAGACATTCTCAACTCCCTTCCTCCCCTTAGGAAAATCAGAGTAATATCTCTCTTTGCACCTTGGCTTTCTCAGTCCACTCGTTCTGCAATGCACAAGAGCAACAATGCTTGGAAAAACTGGCTAAAATCTAAATCCCCTATCCTCCTCCAAACCAGTAAAGAACTCTGAAACCTCACTAAAAAACATGTCAATAATGAGAAGAACAGCTTCTACCTAAAGCCTCCAACAAACCATCACAGCAATCCTAAAAAAGTTTGGAACACCATTAATAAGATTCTTTACCCAGGTAACACCAGCATACCCAAGCCTTGCCCTAACAACCCTCCCCTCAAAACCGCCACTATTCTTAACTCTTCTTTCATTGACTCCATCAGCAAACAAACCCAGAATAGTCACACCTCCAATCTCTCTATCCCCCCAGTCATAAAACCACCTTCTAACTCAAACCTGTTCCCACTGTCTAAATAAAATCTCCACTTAAACTAAAGCCATGCTCTCCCTCAGCAGATAATCTACCACCCCTCTTCCTAAAGCTTGCCGCTAGCTCACTAGCCTACCCTATTTCCATCCTGATCAACAAATCTATCCAAGAATCTACACTTCCCATTATCAGGAAACAATTCTACACTATACCAATCCACAAAGCAGGACACTCTACTGGCCTCTCAAACTACAGGCCCATAGCCATTCTGTCCCCCCTCTCTAAAATACATGAAAAATGTATACACAAGCAGCTCCTGGATTATCTTCTTCAGGAAAATCTACTCACTCCTACCCAACACAGCTTCCATCCTAACCATAGCATGACTACTGCTCTAATTTCCTTCACTCATACTATCTCTCAAGCCAGAGACAATAATAAACTAGTTTCCTGTCTATTTTTAGACCTCTCCAAAGCTTTTGACATTGTCTCACACCCCAAGCTCCTTACTAAATTGTCTGATCTTAGTCTCTAATCCTAATCTTAAATGACTCTCAAGCTACCTTACCAAGAGACAGAAGTCTGTTAAGTGGCTCTCTTCCTTACTATCCTTCCTCTCTGTCAGTACAGGAGTACCTCAAGACTCCATTTTTGGCCCACTGCTATTTAGAATCTTAACTGTCTTCACACTTTCTGCTCTCACTACTCTCTCATACAATATGCAGATGATTCCACTATCATATTCACGTCTGATAATCTCTCTCACCTCCACACTTTAACCCAAAACTCTTTCCACTCCATCAAAGGTTGATTAACTGACAATCAACTTATACTCAATCCCAAAAAACACAAACTTCTCTTACTCCTCCCAAAATTTCTTTCTCATCATAAATCTTCATTTCCCATTACATCTCTTGACAACACTGCCATTAACACCGAAGCACACACCAAACGCCTGAGCGCTATTATTAACAATCAACTTAAATTTGATCTACACATCCAAAATTGCATTAAAAAGATGCATCAAAACTGGTCTTGCTCTATAGAAACAAAAAAATTCTTCACCAAAGACTCTAGACACTCCCTTGCCTATGTCTACCTTCTTTCCAGTCTATTTTATGCTCCTCTGATCTTAACCAACTTACAATCCTCTCTGAAGTCTAAGCTTGAACTCACTTATAACAAAGTCACTAGGTTCACTGCAAACTAACCCTACAACTCACACCCCTGCCATTCTCTGAAATCTCTAAGCTGGCTAGACTTCATCCACCAGTTCCTACTAGCTCAACTGCTACTAACTCACCCCATCCTCAACAAACTACCTCCTGCCCCACCATCTCATCCCTCATTACCATCTATACTCCTTACCGCTCTCTCCGGAGCTCTGCCCAGTTCCTCTTGGAAATTTATAAGCCCAAAAGAACTTATTAGCCAACCTCTTTATAGCTACTCTGTTGCCTTAGCTTAGAACAAACTTCCTCTGATCATCAGAACCATGTCCAATACTCACAACTTCAAAAAAGCTTTAAAAGAAACTACTGAACTCAAGGATCTGCTCCTGCTAAAGCCCAACCTAACTCTCTTACTGTGTTGCTCTTGTTACTTTTAGTCTTTAAAACGACTTACTCATCCATCGTATACCACCCCTAGAACTTTAAGCATATCACAGTTTACTATTCTGATCGCCATTCTATTCTGCCTATGTACTGCCCTCATCTACTCTATTTGGTTGTATTTTAATTCATATTTCTTTACTCCAGAGCTTGCTGATTTGTTCTACTTTGTACTGTATTCTGAGATTTATATGCGACTATAGTAACCACCACTGATTTCTAGTACAATTTCTTCACTGCCTGCTGATCTATTTATTTTTGAATTGTATTTTAGATTTTATTGGTATCTACAGTTACCTCTGTATTTGAGTTTGTCTTGTATCTGACGCTCTCTGTACTTACTGTTATCTCTGCGTTGATAAGTGTTCTATATGGAGCTTTTCTCCTCGGGCCTCCACTGAAAATGGTCTCATGCTCAGTCGGACAAATCCAGTTAACAAATAAATAAAAATAAATGATTCTGTGTACTAATGTTTTATTTTTGCTTTAAATGTGTTATATATCAGCTTATTGGCATAACATGTTTAGTTTTTGATTTATCAGTGTGGACTTGATAAAAATCATGAAAAAAAAAGTTTGTTAAACACATAAGCCTACTAGGCATGCAATCCCATGGTAGGGACAATATTAAGTACAGTAGTTGTGGGAATCTAACCCAGGACTGTTCAGAATATAGGCCTAACAGTACATAATCTTAAATCTCTGCACCAAACCACCAGACACCAGAAACAATATTCAAATATGCTCATTTATTTAAAATCATATAGGGGAATATGCCCTGTTACATCTAGACAGAGACCTTATCAAGATAAAATTTTACTGCTTTTTTTTTTTTTTTGCTCAGTTTCATATCTGCATATCCTCCTCTGCATCTTGGATATAATTCTCAGATACCAATAAACTCTGAAATACAATTCAAAAATAAATAGAATGCTGATGTCTGTACGGTCTCTGAGACATGGTTTAAAGCCGCGGGCAGCACACCAACAGTGCAGGGTTATAATGCATTCCACACATTTAAATCAGCTACTTCACAGGCAGGGACTAAAGGTGGAAGTGTCTCTATTTACATCAAAAATAAATATACTTCAAGGCTCATCAAACAGGACAATGCACTTGAGCTGCTCCATGTTCAAATCACCAAAGGTAAAATCCAATACAATTTCCTTGCAAGCTATAGGTCTCTCTCTATGACCCAGGAAAGCCATATCATGTATTTAAACTTATTAGAAACACTAACCATCCAACCCAATACCATATTCATGGGTGACTTTAATTACCCCACTATTAACTGGGAATCCTATACAACATCAAATGTGCATGCACAGAGATTCCTGGATTTTATAAACACAAACTCCCTGGACCAGATAGTCAATACACCAACAAGGTGTGCAGCCATACTGGATCTGGTCCTCACTAATATGGGAGAGTGTTGCACACCCCCCTACTGCAATGCCTTCCCTGGTAAGGTCAGACCACAAAATGGTCTCCTTTGAAATAAAAATAAAACCTGGATCCCAAGCTAAACCGGGAATATTCAGGAGCTATTCTAAGGCTAACCTCCTGCTATTAAGTGAGAACCTGGCAAAATTTCAAGCCTTTATAAACCCTGAGAACACTTCTACCTATGCAGAACTGTTCACAGAAATCCTGTACAAGCATGTTAATAGCTGCATAGAGGCAGCTGTACCCACCAGGACGAAGTATAGAACTAACTAAAAAAAAAAGCCACTCTGGTGTAATCAGAAAATCAATCGGTTGTATAACAGGAGGAAGAAAATCATGGCAAAAATTAGGAGGTTCAGCACCCAGCAGGATAAAAGCGCTCTCATTAAACTAAACAAACAACTCAGAGGACAAATAAAATCTACCAAAGCCAAATTTGAGGTAAGTTTGGCCTCCCAGGCCAAGGACAACCACAAAGCATTCTTTAGGTATGTCCTCAACCTCAAAAGCAATACACAATTGTGTGCAGAGCTCATTGTAAATGGAGCCACATATACTGAGCCAGAAGATATAGCAAACTTTCTGGCTGATAAATTCAGCTCCAACTTTACTCCTCTCTCCTCCTCAACCTTCCCTCAGTAAATATCATCAACTATAACTCCCCCTACTAACACTAGGGAACAGATCCTTAATGCTCTCTGTAAGACCAAGAACACTGCATGAATGGGCCCAGATAATATCCCTGGATGCCTTCTAAATAGCATGAAACATGACCTATTAGAGCCTCTGGAATTACTATTTAACTGTAGTCTCCAAACAGGCTTCGTGCTTCATGAATGGAGAAAGGCAACAGTCATCCCTCTGCACAGAGGTGGACCATCTACAGACCCTGGAAACTACAAACCCATAAGTCTCACTAGTCTTATATGTAAATCCATGGAAAGAATTATCATGGAGATGATCAAAAGAGATATAGTAAACCTCCAGACACTGGACCCAACCCAGTTTGGTTTCATCAAGGGCAGATCATGCCTACTCAACCTGGTGGACTTCTTTGAGAAGGTCACCAACACAATGGAAGAGGGCAAAATCATTCACAGAGCCTACCTTGACCTGGGCAAGGTATTTGACACAATACCCCACTCGGGCATTGTTGACAAACTCAGGAGGTTAGGTATAAGCCTGTATGTCACTTAGTGGATAGCCAACTGGCTCACAGACAGGACCCAGGAAGTTAGAATTGGGAGTCCACCTCTACAAAGAGGTCAGTCACAAGTGGAGTCCCTCAGGGATCAGTCCTTGGACAGCTCCTTTTTGGTATTTACTTCTCAGAAGTCAAGGCCAATGTCAGTGGTCTCTGGCTGACTAAATTTGCAGATGACAAATTAGGAGTTGTCATTGAATTTCACACTGACACAAATGTTCTCCAGGCGGGGCTGACGCAGACAAACAACTTGTGTCAGAGTCATGGACTAAAACTAAATGCCAAGAAATGCATAACAGTATCCTTTGGGAAATCATCCATCCCTGGTCAGGGACTTAGGGACATACATAGATAGTAATCTAGCCTTTGATCATCACGTGTCTACAGTGGTAAGGAAATAATTATATGTTGCGCAACTTATAAACAAAAGTATGGCATCTAAGTCCAACAAAGTCTTTGTTCCGTTGTATTTGGCATTCATCATGTACATAACCAGGCACATCCAACAACTGGAATGTCCACAGAGGTTCCTCACTAAAATAATATAAGGCGTAAGTAATATGTCCAGTGCAAACCGCCTCAAATCCTTATCCCTGTATTCTGTCACCTACAGGCTTTTTGAGGGGAGATCTATGCCTGACATACAGGGCATTGTCAGACTCCACTCTGATGGACCTCTTGCAGTTCTACAAAACAAACAGCGCCAGAATTACCCATTCTAAGGACTTAAACCTTGCCTGTGATATAAATAGGACCTGCTGGAGAGATAGGTATGTATCCCAGAGACTACCCCGTCTATGGGCAGGCTCCTCATCCATGTGAAGCAAAGTTCCTCCCTAATCCAATTCAAGTGCAACTTGGACAATTGGATAGGAAACTGGAAATTCATCCCTGGTTTCACACCTATGTCTCTGATGCAAATAGGTAACCTGTAAATGGTTCATCTCCCAGGAACCGTGCTTACACTTATCAAGGATATCAGAACTTGTCAGAGATTTCGGAAGCATGGCTAGGCTTAAAAAGGACCTTGTGGTCATTAGCCTATGTGACTCCCGTGCACTGGCCCAGTAATCAAGGAGCTTCAATCCTTACCACTAACACCAGTGAGGGATGTGCACATTGGGAGGATAACAAGTACACACACAGTAAAGTACAATTTCCCTAAGAGCACACAGAGATCACAGTCAGTCTGTAGCTGGTTTCTCCCTTTCTCCCCAGATCCCCAATAAGACTCCCCACTGGCACAGCTATAGGGTCCAGATCTTAGCCGAGTGGTCAAGCCAAAACCTCCAGCACCCTCTCTGCCCAACCAGTGCTTCATGTCCCTGCCCATGTAGCTGACACACACACACACACACACACACACACACACACACACACACACACACACACACACACACACACACACACACACTTTGAGATTTAATTTCTATACAAGAACACAGATATTCCTGGGGAAGGCTGGCACAGTTTCACTAGCTATGCCCCCTTCTGTCCAGACTATAAGGTAGTACCAACTCACACCAACCACTAGTATCAGCTACTATAAAGGCCCTTACCAAAGGGTGTCTAATTCTACTGTGTAATGTTACTGTTGTCCAATTGGTAAGTGTGACCAAGGCCAAGGCTATTCTAGAGTGGCCTGTACAGTATCACCAAATACATTCAAGTACTCCAAGAGCTTAAATTATCTCTACACAAAACCAGCCACAGTTAAAATGTTTAAATATATTTAATAATAAATAATAAAAGCACAAGACAATACTTATCAACTCAACACAGTGACAATCGAGTTCAGAAATCACAGGAAATACTTTAAAACAACATTGTAGGACAGTCTCACATAAATACAGAAAATATCTAGACTGATCTGACTATTTTCCTATCTATCCCTAATAGAAATACTAAGATCTAAGTTCTACTTACAGAGCAAGGCAAGTGTTGTGAGTTGTTGTCAGATTCAGAACAAAATATAAAATGCAACCTCTTTCTGAGCTAGTTTTTAAATTGATAATGCACATTACTGCTGAGTCATTTCACATTACATAATTCTTGTCACCTCTGCTCAAGTTCCCATGCTCACAGAACCTAAAATTTAACATTTCTTTGTGATCTGCAGCTGCCATGAAGTCACAGAGCAATAAAAGACACTTTACATGTGAAACCTAATAATTATCTCTGTCTTAAGACAATAGAAAGAGGCTCCTAGCCTATTCAGCCTGTCTCTTAGCTTGAGATAACATACAGTTGTTAAACTCTTTACTTAACAGCTTATTTTCTTAGAGTTTGCAAGTTAACTCTGTATGTACATAGGCATAGAGTTTATACACATTTCTGCTTTCTTCCAGCAGCATGCACTGTGGTTACATTTTTGAAGCTCAGCACATAACAGAGTTTTCTTACATTTGTGAAACAAGCCTGTGGATCATATTAATATTTACAATGCCACAGAATTATTTACAAAATTCTATCTAGCTGGGCTGGCATCCTCTCAGTTTATCACAGCCTAGTAAACACATATGAACCTATGAATTTAAAATCACAAGTAGTGCTGTGTTGTGAAAGGCTAACATCCTAGTAGCCTTGCCCACAGACTGCTCTTATAAAGAAACATACTGCTACATCACATTAGATCTTTGGCAATTAATAAACTGTCCGATCTGAATTTTTTCACTTGTGTTATCAGTATAATAGTCTTTGTCCTGATACACATACCTGTATACACTACATTCTACATTTTTTTACTGGCCAGTAGATCATGGCTGAATGCATCTTCCCATTCCTTCTATGCCATTAATTCCAGTAGTCCATTTCTCGAGTCTATAATGTTATGAAAAACTTTTGGAAATCCACAGATTAGTTAGTCCCTATAATCTGCTGCCTGTGTCCCCTCCCCAGCTCTGCTCTTCCAGTTAAAGATGACCTCTTCACATCTCTCTGGCAGGATCTTGTGTACAAATATCATGACAGCCCTGTCTGGTTTATTCTGGTTTATTCTGTAGTGACAAAACCTCCAGTTCCTCTAGTCTCTCCATATTATGCACCTTCCTGGTCCTAACCCTCTGGACTTCACCCTAGAGCCTGATATCTCTTTCTTATAGACTGCAGATCTGCATTGAGTACTACATATCCTCCTTTACAATTTTACATAAACAACCCCCACCCCATCTCATAACACAGCAGTCTAACAACCACTAATACACTAGTACACATCCTTATCATATAGCATCCCTTGTTTGTAGAAGCTCAGTACCACTGCACCACACACTATTTCCCACAAATCTACTTCACCTCTTGTTCATCACTTCCTGCATTTTATATCACTAAACCTCTCCCTCTTTTCCACCTAAATATCATCTCCTTTGCCTCATTTCCTCAGCTCATGGCATCCTATTTCTTCCTCTATACATCAGCTTAATAAAACCCAATCATGAAACAACACAGCCTCTCTGCACAATATCGGGTGATCGGAGCCCTGTTAACAACTACCCAACTACTACTCTTACTTTTACAACTTAGAGATACTATCCCATTAAAAATACCTCTGTCAAAAACTATCTCATTAAATAAAGACAGACATCTACAATATTCTTCACCAGGTCAATAAACTATACATACACTTAGTCAAAGTAACATACATCCAAACAATATCACATACAGATCAACCTCATACAGAAGTACTTAAATATTACGTCCACATTTAATAAAATTCTGTCGAAGTTGTATATCCCACACATCATAATTAAACTTGCATGTTATATATATATTGAAACCTTTGCCCTCGTAATGTTCCCCATCACTATACATACAACACATCAATCATAACAAAACCACTAAAGTAGGTCTCTTGAATATAGTCAGTGAAAATAATAATAACGGTCCTGAATCTTGGCTTCGTATAGGACAACCTCATCTCCATGAAATGAAAAGAAGGGTATATATATATATATATATATATATATATATATATATATATATACACACACACACACACACACACACACACACACACACACACACACACACACACACATATATATATATATATATGTAGGTTCATAGGCGAGCAGAGCCACTGAAGTGATCTCCGGGGTGAATTTTCTATTTCCCATCCACTCGTCAAGGTTCCTCTTGAAGAGGGCTAGTGAGGTGCTCTGTCTGATGTGTATTGGAAGTCTATTCCAGAGCACCTGGGTTAAGAACCTGTCCCTCCAGCATGTTTTGTTGATTGAGGTAATAAGGTTGAGGTGTCTGGAGCGTGTGCTGTGGAGGGATTGGGATTTAAATAGATGTAGCATATCTAACACAGTTGGGTCAGACATGGCTTTGTAAGTCAAGCAGAGATCACCCCTAAGTAGGCAATATGAAATAGCGAATAGCTGGAGTTTTTTTGGGTCTGTCCATATAGGACATGTGTTTAAGACCCATTATCCTCTTTGTGAAGTACTTTTGTGGTCTCTCCTGTTGCTGCATGTGTCTGGTGAGGTACATGCCAAAAGGGGCATTGTACTCAATGACTGGTCTTATGAGGGAGGAGTAGAGAGAGAGACAAAGACCTCCTTCTTCCTGGATGTGAAACCCTTAGTAATGAGATGTGTCACATAGAAGGACTTTCTGACCACAGTGGTTTTGTGGTGGTCAAAGGAGAGGTTGCTATCAACCTGTGTTCCCAGATCTCTTATGGCACCTTCAGTGTTCAGTGGATTGCCATCGATGTGGTAATTCAAGGGAACTGAGTTTTTTCCAAAGGGGATATCAACGCATTTCTTTGGCATTGAGTTTAAGGCCATGGGTTTGGCACCAATCGTTGGTCTTGGAGGCCTTTTTGTAGAATGTCTACATCTCTTGGGAGTTAATAATGCCTTCCAGCTTGCAATCATCTGCAAACCTGGTCAGCCAGAGACCCTTTGTTTAGCCTGGACTTCAGAGAAGTAGATGCCAAACAGAAAGGGATCCAGGACCGATCCCGGTGGGACTCCATTCGTGACTGGTCGGCAGTCTGACTTGGAGTCTGCTACTTTAACACTGTGGGTTCTATCTGTGAGCAAGTTTGCCACCCACCTAGTGATATAGGGGTTGATGCCTAGTTTAGTGAGTCTATCTATGATTTTCGAGTGGGGAATGGTATTGAAGGCTTTGGCCAGATTGAGGTAGGCTGTGTGAACTACCTTGCCCTCATCTACAGCTCTGGTGACTGACTCGAAGAAGTCAACCAGGTTTAGCAGGCATGATCTACCCTTCACAAAGCCAACTTACATGAGATCCAGAATTTGGAGATTCCCTATATCCTTATTTATTAGGTCCATGATGATACGCTTCATAGCCGTACATATCAGACTCATCAGACTGATGGGGCGATAGTTCCCAGAGTCTGTAGTGGCTCCCCCTTTATGGAGAGGGATGGCTGTAGCAGTGCACAATTTGTCAGGGACAAAGCCTGAGGTGAGGCTGTGATTGAACAGGGCACATAGGTGTGCTGCCAGTTCATTTTGTAGTTCATGTAGAACACAGTCAGGGATATTGTCGAGTCCCATGGAAGCTGTATACTTGGCTTTGGACAGTACAGTTTTGACCTGCTTGGCAGTAATACTGGGTGCCTGGGATTCTATTGATATTGTGATAGGTCCTTTAGGGGAGGAGAGAGGGGTAAAGTTGGCACTGAATCTATCTGCCAGGATATTGGCAATATCTGTTGGCTCGGTATAAGGGGTATATATATATATATATATATATATATATATATATATATATATATATATATATATATATAAAACAATAGACCAGGAAAGAGACCCACTGGAGACATAGTAATGCTATTAAAACAAGCCACAAAAAATGAACTTTAAAAACATCCAATAACACCCCAGATTGGCTAACAGCTTTCTTGACATTAGGCAGATTCACATAGGTGTATCATATATACCACCAACAACAATTATGCCTGTCCCTACTAGTCAAATAAACTGTGTACCGATATGGTATTTAGCAAAATACCATGTTCCTATATTTCATCATAAAAGCAGTAGGCACAGAAGCTCTCATTTAAAACCCAAACTACCCATGACATGCCTTTGTCAACTAGCTAAACAAACAACCAGACCAAATTCTTCTATGGGAAATAGATTGCTACTTGATCAGTGCATAAAATTGCCATCCAACCCAATTCCATAAGTTATCACTGCCCAGTAACCATCCACTGTATATTCAAAGCAATCAAACTACCACTAAAATTAGTTTTACAATGATCTATACAAGAATCAGAGAAGCCAGACTCCACAATTCCCTTAAGGATGCAGAAACTGATAACTCCAAATTAACTGTTTTAATCAACAAACTTATTCATACAAGATAAGATCTTTCCACAGACAAACAGATGACTCAGATGGCTGAGAAGACAGTAATGTACCTGGCTTACTATAAAAATACTCACAGTCATAAAGCAATGAGAAAGGGCATGGAAGACTTGGGAAGAAAGATTGTTCAGCCGTTATTCTATACTGAGAATGCCTGCCTTGATATCAAAAATACTGCAAAATTTCTACAAACTCTGCCAAAGCAACCTTACCTTTTATGATCTAATCTAGCCAAATGATCTTCTCCAAAACAATTTTGGACAACAATTATAGATTTTGCAACCCACATTTCCACTAATGCCCAAACTATCTCCACTCAGCTGAAAATTTCCTACTAATCTCACTAAATGATTTAACAAATCTCTTGGCAAATATACTACAGGCATTACTTTATAAACAAATTTATGACCACATAAATATCTATACCCTTCTACCTGATGTACAATATGGCTTTAGTAATGGTTTTAGTACACTGACTACCCTATGCACAGTAATTAATAACATATACCACAATAACATGAATGGGAGACAATACACTGTATTGATATTCTTGGACAGACACTTGCTAGAATAACAGGTTTTGCACTAGCATGCATTTTCTGAAGGATATAAAGTCTGAAACTCAAATGTATATCATTATTTAATAACAGCAGTCCTCAGTGATTTGCCAGAAAACCACAAACTTTATGATGGACAAACCAAAAATATGAGGCAAAAATCTGGACATTCTGCACAAATCTGGAATGTTGCGAGGTACGGCTACAGTCTGTACATGTTAGTTTGTGTGCAGCTTCACTCCATCTCCCCATTCAGAGAGTTATCTTCCCTATATTATACAAAAGGGGTGTTAGCCACTATGCTTCAAACTTTATGCTGTCATGTGTACCAGTAGGTGTAGTAACTATGTCTGTGCTGGGGGTCATTTCTTTCACCAAACGATTATAATTTCTAGACTCCCAACTATGTTTCATTGAATTTCAAGCAGAGGCACTTGTGTTTGGTTACCATAACTGAACATTTACAGATGCTTTCATTTTAGTTTAATGCAAAGTTAAAAAAACTATGGCATGCCTATCTGAAAAACTGCCTCATTGCTTAATGCCTATTTTAACCTTTTACAATCTGTTTTTCAGTTAAATAAAATTTGATTTTGTTTGGATTCATTTCATTTGCATGTTATGGTGACAGTCTGCACTCTCTAGAAGGGCTAAATGAGCACAGCTATGAAGAGAGTTTATGTTGGATACTTTCTTGCAAAAAATACACACACATACTCATATATGTATACATATGTAAATATACATATGTATATATATATATATATATATATATATATATATATATATATATATAGTATATAAACTTTATTTTTTTAATTTCTTTGCTGTTTCATTTCAGGTTTCATAATCTGATTTTAGCCTTACAGAACTTCATATTTATTTCTTTCATATCTTTGATAACTTGAAAAGTTTGCAGAGCATGCCTCAGGTCTTGAGTGACAAGGGTTTACTGTACAAAACCACCCCTCCTGTTATAGCTTAGCATGAATGACAGCATTCACACCATGGAGACTGTAAATGCTGTAAGCCAAATTAATTTTCTGAGACTGTCGTGGCTGGCAGCAGAGAGCATTATGTTTTCAAAGTGAATAGGACTCTGAGTTACTTATTATTATTTAGAGGAGTTTTTGGACCAAACTCTCAAAACGAGGAGAGCAGAAGCTTTCCTAAGAGAGTTATAGAAAGTATTTGCTAAAATAATGCAGTATCTTTCTCAATACAGACAGATGCACACACACACACACACACACACACACACACACACACACACACACATATACACACACACACACACACACACACACACACACACACACACACACACACACACACACACACAACTTCAACTAATTATACTGAAATCTGAGACCACTGCAGTGCTAAAATGATAAAATTTGCACCTGCAGCAGTCTCAGAGGGAAAAAGCAATTTCATCCACGAGCACTTTCAGTCATTTACTGTCAAGAAAAGTGCATTTCTGCAGTCTTTCATGCAGCGGTTATGCTATAAACATTAAATTATAATCCATTCTTTCAGGCTAGGCTCAGCAACTACTATCTACTATAAATGTAAAAATATGAAGTCTGCCTAGTGAGCAGAGGAAAAAGTAACTCAAGTGGATTGCTAGTTTTCTTTGTTTTCTTTGTCGAAGTATGAAGTCATACAGATGCTGAAATGACCACTGATACAGAAATGGCCCTTTGTAATTTGCAAATGTGGGGAGAAGTTATTAGCAAATGCAGAAACCACAAGTCATTTATGTTTTTTACTGCACTCCAGTGATTATGAAGATAACAGGTTCCTTACATCATGACAACAATCATTTTCATATAAAATGCAGATTTTTGTACTTAGGCTTAAAAGCTTCTTTCTCATGTAAGTCCACATTTTATCACACATGCATAAAACACTAAAGCATCTAATAATCTTAGCTGTATACACATGCATAAAACACTGAAGCATCTAATAATCCTAGCTGTGTGTGGATTTTGAGTGCGCATCTGCATCACAAGAAATTTGTGAATGAACCACGTTTGATACAATCCTTCATCTTAAATGAGTGAGCTCCAGCCATTAAAATGTGAGAACTGGTTTCAAATGCAGAGGAAACATTTCGAACACAGATGAATGCAACTGCCTTTCCAACTCAAACATCAGTCCATATTCTCTCAGCAGGGATCCATTTTAAGTTTTTTGACTAAAGTCTCACTTTTGCTTCACAACAACTTCAACCCAATTGAAACTGCCTTATTCAAATCTGTTGTGCTGTCTTTTACACTGCAGTGACAATTAGACATTGACAAGCATCTGTCAGTATGAAATAGCTCTTGGAGGAACATTCCTATTTTTTAATACACTTTTATTGAATTATCACTTGTGACATAGGCAATTTTACATTTATACAAAACCAATCAAACTATATTAACAAATTAACATTAACAAACATTATACTTTACGTATATTGCTTATTGCTCTCTCTCTCTTTCTCTCTCTCTCTCTCTCTCTATATATATATATATAGCATATAACCTACCCAAAATTACATAAATTATTTCATTCCTGCCTCCCCCTTTCTTTTAAACAAGAAACATCTTTATAAAACCATCACTTATGACATAAGTAATCATACATTTATATAAATGAAAACAAACCACACTGACACAATCCTAGTTTCAAGCATTTTACATCAGAAACTGTACTGGCACACTCCCAGCTGCAAACCTTATACATTCCTTATACTCTGCCCAATCATTTTCAAACAAACACTACATAGCTCATTTAAGTCCTGCCTTCTTTTAAATCTCATTCCTCCCCTGTATGCACTGTTCCCACAATTCCCACTTTTCCTATGTAGTTTGCTCCTACCCTTTTTTTTAAAGATATCAATTCCAGTTCTTTTTTCATTCCTATTTTCAGGCCTGATTTAGGATGCTCCTATTTTTGGTGGTATGTCCCTATTTTCAGTACCCCTTCACACAGTTTTCTAAACCCCCCTCATCACATGTGATTTTTGAAGTTGTTTAGTACACAGAAAACCACACTACATGACCAACATACTAGTGGCAACAATAACTTAAAGAAAGAGGACACACATCTTACAACTCCCTCTTTCTGAAGGAAAAATAAGTGACTTTATATAGTAGAATGTTGCAATACAGTTCATTAATTTTTTTAGATTTTACACTCTCTTTGATAAATGCTACTTTTCCATCATTTTGTTGCTCTCTGTTTTGTAAACATGTTTTTTCTGGTTGTATCCCACATTCTTACTGGAAGTCAGAAGAGTGATGTAAGTGCATACATTTGTGGGTAAATGCATACTGTGCTGACATACAAAGATGGTGTGCCACTCCGGATAATTTAACTGCTCAGTTACATGGTATATCATGTTTGTCCCGATTTCTGGGGAAAAACTAATAGGAGGTCGAAGAATAAGATTTACTAAATGCTTTGATTAGACATTCTGGCAAATGCTGTGGATTCAAGAAGTTAGATTATATATCTCCAAACATTAGAGGGACAGCAAAAACGACAGCTTGGGCTTCTGTGAATATAAGCGGCAAGTCATTTTAGATGCAGGGAAAAGAATTTACATCAAAGTCATCATCATTTCCTTTCGGCTTGTCCCGGTTAGGGGTCGCCACAGTGGAACAACAGTCTGCAGAATGAGTGGCAGTGGAGTTTCATGGTGTTGAGTTGCCAGCCCAGTGCCCAATCTTCCACAAAAGGAACACACATGCACACATTCACACCTAGGGCCAATTTGGTGTGTCCAATCCACCTACAGCATGTCTTTGGGATGAAACCGGAGCACCTGGAGGAAACCCACGTGACCACAGGGAGGACATGCAGACTCCGCACAGAAGGCACCCCAGCCAAGAATCGAACTGGAGAATCTCTTGCTGTGAGGTGGCAACACTAACTGCTGCACCACCGCGGCCGCCCCAAAGGATTTACTTGAAAGTATACATTTTAAATATTTATTTTAAGAGGAAACGCACATGTCATGTGACTTTTGAGCATAGCATAAAATGCAGTAAGCAATTATGTTACTCAAGTCTGATGAAATCTCAGTTCCGTTACTGTGAAACGGAAGAGATGAAAGCACTTACTTGATTTATTTTTTGAAGTGTGTTTTATATTAAATAACATTTGTTCACATACTCATTTTATTTTTTCTCCACTGCAACAGTTTGATTTTGTTGATTTTCATTTATTTCTGACTTAGGAAGGCACATGTTTTGGGTTTGAATTATTCAGGCTTTCCTACTGAATGAAGTACGTTATTTAAGTAATGGCATGAACTAATGTATTTCTGCCCCTGGAAGACATAGAGTCAAGACAGCAGTGTTATAATACATGTTCACTCAACAAATAGTTTTAGAGCTTCAGTGGCCCGGGCATTGTTGACAAACTCAAGAGGTTCGGTATGACCCTGATGTCATCCAGTGGTTAGCCAGCTGGCTCACAGACAGGCTCAGGAAGTTAGACTAGGGGAGTCCACCTCTACAAAAAGACCAGTCACAAGCAGACTCCCTCATGGATCTGTCCTGGGACTGCTCCTTTTTTGTCATTTACTTCTCTGAAGTCAAGGCCAATGTCAATAGCCTCTAGCTAACTAAATTTGCAGATGATTGCAAATTAGCAGCAGTAATAGAATCCACCACTGACACAAATGTTCTTCAGGAAGGGCTAACATAGACTAGTCATTGGTGTCAGAGCCATGGACTGAAACTAAATGCCAAGAAATGCATACTAGTTTTCCTCGGGAAGTCATCCACCCCGGTAACCATCATATTGACCACACACCCTTAAGAGATGACCCAGTAGTCAGGGAATTGGGGATACCCATAGACAGTAATATAGGCCTTGACCATCACATGTCTACCATAGTGAGGAAATCATTCTATGTTGCACATCTTATAAATAAAGGTATGGTATCTAGGTCCAAGGAAGTTATTGTTCCTCTATAATCAGCATTCATCAGACATATCATTGAGTACATTTCTCCCTTTGGTATGTACCTAGCCAGGGACATCCAGCAATTGGAATGTCCACAGAGGTTCCTCACTAAAAGAATACAGGGCATAAGTGACATGTCCCATGCAGACCCTAACCCTGTGCTCTGTCTCCTACAAGCTGTTGAGGGGGATCTATGCCTGGCATGCAAGGCATTGTCATACCCCAACCTGATGAACCTCCTGCATATCCGCAAAACAGACAGCACCAGAATTAGCCATTCTGAATATTTAAACCTTGCCTGTGATATAAACAGGACCTGCTGGAGAGACATGAGGCATCCCAGAGACTGCCCCTTCTCTGGAACAAGCTGCTCATCCATGTAAAGCACAGTTCCTCCTTAACCTAATTTAAGTGTAACTTGGACAATTGGATGGGGAACATAAAATTCACCCCTGGCTTGGCTCCTATGTCTCTAATGGACATAGGCAACCTGTAAATAGTTCATTTCCTAGGCCCCTGCTTGTAAATATTTCATCTGGAAAGCCACTGCTTACACTTAAAACAGGATATCAGAACTTGTCAGAGATTTAGAATGCACGGCTAGGCTTAAAAAGCCCTAATCGTCGTTAGCCTAGTAAACACCTATGAACCTATAAAAAGAGTTCAGTTCAATTCCAGTTTGTTGTATACAGAAATTCTTCAGACTCCATTTTTGTTTTGGTTGTACTTGGAGTAGGACAGTGCTTCCATATGGTATAGGTCAGGTAATGATAAGTTGAAGAAAAGTGATCTAGCATTACAGCCTTCAAGGAACACTATCTAGTGATAGTAGGATCAGTTACCCATTTATCAAGAAGTAGCTTAATATTATCCAAATTAGTATCACCTTTGATAGTTTATGGCACTATATTCCATAACTGTGCTATTCTGTGAGTTATATAATCAGCTCTGACATTTTTATGACATAATTCTAAACATAGTTTTAAGTTGTGTTATTTGTTAGTTAGTCTCAAGACCAAGAGATGGCTGATGAAATGAGTCACTGAACACTCCATAACGCAAAGAAAATTGACCTACCATCCATACCAATCTTTACAGGACAAATTCTTTATAGCAGCTTCTAAACATCTTAATAGCCACTGTTATGTGTACAAAACAAATGGATATACTCCAGAGTTGAACTAATGTAAACTTTACATAATTTTCTTTGTCACAATGCATTTTTACATATTGCTTGTACATGCCTTTCCAAGGAAAAGATGAGTCAGTCATGATTCTAAGGTCACTAAAGTGATTTACCATTGAGAAGATGAGTGAAAATAAATTTGATTGGTTTGATTACAACAAGCTTCTCCAAATACATTGTGCTGCATTTTTCTCACTAAATGACAAACCAGTTGTGTTGGCCCACTTACTAATGCGTAACATGTTTTCACTTATAATATGAAAGCCGTCATTATTATTTACAAAATATCTGATTTTGTAATCATCCATGTACTTAAATAGCCAACAATGTTCATTAGTGGGAAAAGAAGCAAATGCAACATTACACAGGAGCAGTCCCAGTACTGAGCCTGGGGCACACATTATTTTATATATACTGGAGCTGATTCTTTGCCTTGTATAATTAAGACTGTCTCCTGTCCCTTAGCCATTTACTTATCCACCTAATCAAATAAATATTTACCTCTAGGTCTTGTAAGGCTTTGTCAATAATGTCAAATTATAGTAGATCAAAGGCTTAGATCTTAATAAATGACACCTGTACACAAACCAGTATCCGTGGCTTCAGTTATGTGATCATAAAATCCAGAGATTTTGGTAAGTGTTGACCGACCCTTTATAAAGCCACTTTCATAGATATCAAATAATGATTACTGTTTTCAATGCTAATTATTTCACTGATACATCTTTCAAAGCTTTAGTTAATAATGATGTTAAACTGATAGGGTCTGTAGGATCATAGGATCATGGGATCATAGGAGGTCACTAGGCTAATGACCCTAAAGCCATTTTAAGACTAGTCATTCATACCCCAAATTTACCATTTATCAGTGCCCATGGACATGAATGGCTTTAGTATATGCCTGTGCCTTAGGGCATCTACAAGCTTCCCTTGTCCATAAGGGGTACAGACAACAAGCCAGTTGAATTTGTGATTTCCCATCCACTGGTCCAAACTGCATTTGAATAGGCTTAGGGAAAGATCTGCTTCACATGAATGAGAAGTCTGTTGCAGAGAACAAGTAATCTCTGAGACACATACCTTTTCCTCCAACATGTTTTGTTTATGTCACAGATGAGGTTTAAAATCATTAGGACAGTTAAATCTAGTGCTTTTTGTTTTGCAAATGTGTAGCATGTCTATCAGGCCTGTATTGGAGAACACCTTGTAGGTTAGGCATAGATTTCCCCACAGTAGTCTGTAGGAGACCACGTACAAGGACAGGGCTTTGAGGAGGTCCGCATAGGACGTGTTATTTACACCCTCTATTCTTTTAGTGAGGAACCTCTGTTGCCACACCTGCTGTTGCAAATGTCATGTCAGATATATGTCAAAGGGTGCATCGTATGCGATTATTGGTCTAATTAAGGTTGACTATAGTGGGAATATGATCTGGATGCCACACCCTTACTTATAAGTTGTGCCATGTAGAAGGATTTTCTCACCACCATGGACACCTGATGATCAAAGTTCAGATTACTGTCAACCTGAATTCCCAAGTCCCTTACTACTTGCCTACTCTTAGGGAGTATTATCAATGTTGTAATTTGCAGGGGTGTTTGTCTTCCCAAAGGGTATAAGTATGCATTTTTTTACATTACGTTTTAAGGTCATGGTTCTGGCACCAGTAACTTGTCTGTGCCAGATCCTCCTGGAGGATCTCTTCATCTTTTGGGGATTCACTTGTTGCAGCCTACTTGCAGTCATCAGCAGATTTGGTTAGCTAATGGCCCTCTACATGTTCCTTGACTTTAGAGAAGTATATTCAGAACAGAAGAGGTCCTAGTACAGAGGCCTATAGGGCACGACTAGTAAAAGGTCTCTTGGTGGAGGTGGATTTCCCATCCTAACTTCATGTGTACTATCCATGAGCCATTTGGCTTTCCATCAGGTGACATAGGGATTTATGCATACATTTGTGAGTTTGTCTATAATACAGAGTGAAGTATTGTGTCAAATGCCTTTGCCAGGTCAAGGTAGGCACTATGTACCATTTTGCCCTCATTTATGGCTCTAGTAACCTTTGCGAAGAAGTCCACAATGTTTAGTAGGCATGACCAGCCCTTGACAAAACCAAACTGAGATGGGTCCAGTGTTTGAAGATTTTATATGTCTTTGTTTATCAGGTCCATGCTCATTCTTTCCATGGTCTTGCATACAAGACTAGTCAAACTTATGGGTGTGTAGTTCCCTGAGTCTGTTGATGGTTCCCCTTTATGTAAAGGGATGACTGTTGCAGTCCTCCATTTATATATATATATATATATATATATATATATATATATATATATAGATCTACTTCACAAGGTCGAAATCTGAAATAACCCAAGACGAATTTGCCAAGATTAAAAGAACGAGATTTTAACTTACCAAATGGTAAAATTTTACCAGGGTAAGTAAACACTTGTCCAACAGTAACATAAAAACACAGCACAATATATCAAACACACCCGGGGGGGGGGGGGCTTCACTCCCACACTCACCTAACTATATATACCAACTCTAGAATTGCAGTACAGTGGGGAAAAGGGTATATTCCCTGATGCTTGGCAAATGTTTACTTACCCTGAGAAACACTTTACCTTTTGGTAAATTAAAGTTTCGCTCTTTTCGTCTCGACAAATTAGTTTTTGGTTGTTTTGGATTTTGACCCTGTGAAGGGGATCCATATATATATATATATATATATATATATATATATATATATATATATATATATATATATGTCTATTTCAGATGCTCGAGTTTTCAGAAACTTGAAATTCATATTGTTGAGACAATATGATCGAGTTTCTGAAAACTCAAAGTTCAAAAAAAGAACAAAAATCTACTTTTTTTACATGCCCCCTGCAACTCTCAAACCCCCCACACTCCCTGCATATTATATATACCAACTGCAAGATCACAGTACATTGAGGAAAAGGGTAAATTCCCTGATCTACACTGTTCTGTGATCTCCATTCAAAAGCTTTGAGTTTTAGGAAACTCAATCATATCATCTCGACAATATGTATTTCGAGTTTCTGAAAACTCAAGCTTATATGTATATATATATATATAAATATATATATATATATATATATATATATATATATATATATATATTTACAAAGAGGTAACCACAAATTTGCACTACTGTTGACAACTAGTGCTGTCTCCTCTTACACTCAGTCACTATCTTCCTTCATTGAGCAGAGCTTGTGGTCACTACATCTGACCTCAATACCACAGGAGCTCTGCCAAAAGGCCCTACTCCTATAAGTTTACTGAGAATTTTGTCATTGCATAATGTAAGCACATTTAACATGGAAGCATGGAGGTGTTTGGGTGAAATGGCAGTGGAGTTTTTAACTAGATTGTTTAATGAAATCTTGGAAAGTGAGAGGATGCCTAAGGAATGGAGAAAAAGTGTTTTGGTACCGATTTTTAAGAATAAGGGTCATGTGCAGAGCTGTAGTAACTACAGAGGGATTAAACTGATCAGTCACAGCATGATGTTATGGGAAAGAGTAGTGGAAGCTAGGTTGAGAAGGGAGGTGATGGTTTCATGCCAGGAAAGAGCACTACAGATGTGATGTTTGCTCTGAGAATGTTGATGGACAAGTACAGAGAAGGTCAGAAGGAGTTGCATTGTGTCTTTGTGGATTTAGAGAAAGCATATGACAGGGTGCCTAGACAGGAGTTGTAGTATTGTATGAGGAAGTCAGGAGTGTCAGAAAAGTATGTAAGAGTTTTACAGGATATGTACGAGGGTAGTGTGACAGCAGTGAGGTCTGCGGTGGGAGTGACGGATGTGTTTAAGGTGGAGGTGGGATTACATCAAGAATCATCTCTGAGCCCTTTCTTATTTGCAATGGTGATGGACAGGTTGACAGACGAGATCAGACAAGAGTCCTCATGGACTATGATGTTTGCAGATGACATTGTGATCTGTAGTGAGAGTAGGGAACAGGTGGAGGAGACCCTGGAGAGGTGGAGATATGTTCTAGAGAGAAGAGGAATGAAGGTCAGCAGTACTAAGACAGAATATATGTGTGTGAATGAGAGGGAGGATAGAGGAATGGTGAGGATGCAAGGAGTAGAGGTGGTGAAGGTGGATGAGTTTAAATACTTGGGATCAACAGTTCAGAGTAATGGTGAGTGTGGAAGAGAGGTGAAGAAGAGAGTACAGGCAGGATGGAGTGGGTGGAGAAGAGTGTCATGAGTGATTTGTGACAGACGTGTACCAGTAAGAGTGAAAGGGAAGGTCTACAAGAGGGTAGTGAGACCAGCTATGTTATATGGGTTGGAGACAGTGGCATTGACAAAAAGGCAGGAGTCAGAGCTTGACGTGGCAGAGTTGAAGATGTTAAGATTTGCACTGGGTGTGACAAGGATAGACAGGATTAGGAATAAGTATATTAGAGGGTCAGCCCAGGTTGGAAGGTTTGGAGACAAAGCCAGAGAGGCAAGATTACTTTGGTTTGGACATGTGCTGAGGAGGGATGCAGAGTATATTGGGAAAAAGATGCTAAGGGTGAAGCTGCCAGGTAACAGGAAAAGAGGAAGGCCTAAGATACGGTTTATGGATGTGATGAGAGAGGACATGCAGGTGGTTGGTGTGTCAGAGCAAGATGAAGAGGACAGGAAGAAATGGAAATAGTTGATCTGCTGTGGCGACCCCTAATGGGAGCAGCCAAAAGAAGAAGAAGAAGAAGCACATTTAACATGAAGAACCTTGCTGGACTTTATTCAGTCAAATACATGCCTGCTCTGTGATTGAAAGTCTCCATGGAATAATACATGCACTCTAAGTACCTGTTACTAAGTTGACTATTGTCCCTTTTTATTGACCAGTAGACTATACAGCATATGCCAGTTATTTAGCCTCAGAAAATTAAAACCTGTTTTATTTCTTATATCTTTGTTAATTGCTTTTTACTGGCTATAAACTGATTCCTCTCAGTTATAATTTCATCAGAGTGTGGGAGGCCCACTGCCCTCAGCCTCACTATACTTGGCTTCATTTAGCTCCCTTGCCTAACCCCAATTCCCACCTACTCCCTCATACATTAACATTAGACTTCCTACATATGCATTTCACTTGTGACTCTTATTTCAAACCCTTCTCAAATGATCTTACTACTTCTATACATATATATATATATATATATATATATATATATATATATATATATATATATATATATACAGTTCTGTTTCTTTTTTCCTACTTCCCTTTCTCCATTTAATTTTCAGCCCCATTCCTGATTTTCTCCCTCCCATACTGCTTTGCATAATACGTATTCATAATCACAACCATCGCTAATAGCGCCTGAATATTCACATTGTATCTTTTACTTTTCCCAAATAAACCCGCATTTCTTCTTATTTTGGCGACATCATTATACTCTAGTCTTTCGTGTTTCATACCCGTCTTTTCCTTATATTCCAGAGAAGACAACAGGACAACCTACCTCTCTTCTTCTTACCTACCCTCTACCAGCTTTCAGAATCCACCATCACTTAATCTTATACTGCACTGCAACTTATTTCCTTCTTCATTGCTACTTACCCACTACTGGACATCTATAAAATACAGATTCCTGTACTTAATTATGCTACTCTTCAGCCTATCCTCTATTCTCCTCCTACTATGCCATCTTTCATCCTACCCAGACTCAATAATATCTCTCAACACCTCCCCAACTCTCTCCCAACTACCTATCCATGCTTCCAGTTTACACTCTTCACACATTGCACCAGACCTATTTAATATTGCTCCTCATCTTTATTCCAAATATAGACTAACTGCACTTCAACTCAAACCAAAACAAAATTAAGTGGAAGAATCCTCTCCAAAAAAACAAGTATGCATAATTCCCCAATGTACTAAAATCTTTTTAGGATGACATATACACCCTAATCCTGGCCCCACCTATTACAATGAACACAAACATGATTCTCTCTCACTCTCTTCTCTAACCCAAAAGCCAGTCCCCAAACCTGGCGATCTAACTTTTGCTGCAATAAATGCTAGAAGCATAACACATTGAACTGCTGAACTACATGCCTGGATTACTCAATATAAGCCTGACATTCTCACTGTAACTGAAACTTGGCATAAACCCAGCAAAAAGGACTCCAAAGTTATTCCTATTGGCTATAATATCATTTTTAATGACCATATAAAGAGGAAATATGATGGAATTGCTTTAACATTTCCCAGCACCTACCCACATTTCCTGTTACAGCAAACCGATACCAACATTCAGCTCAGCAGAGCTTCTTATTGCTTTCCTCAAAATAAACAATTGTAAACAAACATGGATTACTGTCCTGCTGGTGACAATACAGCTATACTGGAAGATATCCTACACTGGATATCCTTAACATTTCTATAAGAAAAAGTACTACCAGGTGATGTGAATGTCAATTGGCTGGACATAAACTCTAACTCCCCTACGTCTAGCATGAACGTATATGGTTGTACACAACTAATTAATAGCCCCACACATTATAGCAAGACATCAAATTCTCTGTTAGACTGGATCCTAGTATCAGACCCTAGCAAATACTCCATCACAGGTACGATGTCAGACTGTCTCAGTGATCATCTCCCAATGTATACGACTAGACATCTCACACATCTAGTTAAGCAGCATATTTATAAAACAAGTAACCTTTCCAAGTTTAACCCAGAACTGTTTACTACTACGCAATCATCTATTAACTGGGACATGCTAAAATATCCTCCCCTTAAACAATGCTGTAAATGAATTCAATACAACTTTTCTAAATATCCTAAATAGCCTTGTACCTCTTGCACCTCCAAGAAGGAAAAGTCTAAAATCAAATAATGCAATTTGGCGATCCAAAAAGAGTAGAATGCTAATGCAGGATAGAGAAAAAGCTTGGAAAGAACGGCAAAAATATAAAACACCTCAATATCTTGAACACTTTAGAATGCTTTGCAACCCTAAAAAATTTGGACATCCATTAAAAAAATCTTACATCCCTGCCAAAAATTCAACCCAAACCTCTCTCCCAATAACTCACCACTCAAAACTGCAATACAGTTCAACTCTTATTTAACAGATAGTATAGCATCTCTAACCAAGGATTCCTCAACATTTAATCCCAACCCTGCCCAACAGCCACATATCACCACATCCACTTTCACCTTCAAACCTGTGTACACATCCTATATAAAACTACTCAAATTAAAACTATGCTCTTCTTTAGCTGATGACCTTCCAAGTGAGTACCGAAAAATAGCAGCCAGTAGCATTGCCTATCCTGTCTCAATCTTTTTAAATATGTCAGTCCAGAAATCCCATGTTCCCTCTCTCTGAAAAAAAATCATATATTATCCATCTGCACAAAAGAGAAAATTCAACAGGCATTAATAATTTTAGACCAATAGCAATTTTAACACACCACCAAAATAATTGAAAAATGTATTCAAAAACAATTGCTAGACTATCTCCTGCATGAAGAACTCCTATCTCATGCACAATATGGCTTCCATCCTTCCCATGGTACTAGCACTGCCCTTCTAACCTATATAGATACTGTCAGTAAAGCTAGAGATAACGGCAAACTAGTCTCTTCCTACTTTATACACTTCTTTAAAACCTTTGACACAGTTTGCCACAGCAAACTTCTACCTTAAATGTCCTCACTAGGCGTTTCTTAGCTCACCCTTCTGTGTTTAAAAAGCTACCTGTCCGATAGGTATCATTCAGTAAAATATCACTCCACACCATTGGTTCCCAAACTGGGTGCCGCTGTACCCTGGGGTGCCGTGCAAAGACTCCAGGTGTGCTGCAAAAAAGGTGTAAAAAAGTACCGTCAAAAACACTGAGAACTAACCTTTTCATCCATTCTCATTATAAATGTTAATTGAATAAGATATACTATACTATCCAATTAACATTTATAACGAGAATGGATGAAAAGACGATTTCTCAGCGTTTTTAGTGCTTACTGGCATTACAAACGTTAAACATGGTAGCTTCGGGATGCAATCCACTAGAACTGCTAGCAGGTATGCAAAGTCCAGCCTAGGCATCCAAAAAGTCAAAGCAGTTTTCTAATATCACACGCTAACTTTAAAAAAAAAAAGATACACATAATAACTTACAGACAACATGTTTTTATAAAATGCCTAAAAATAAGTTAGAAATGTACACTTCTGACTTTTTGGATGCCTAGGTCAGACTTTGCATACCTGCTAGCAGTTCTAATGGATTGCATCTTGGTCCATCTAGGAACTTTTGTTTCATATTCGTTTCCTGGTATTGCCTTTTAGCTAATATCAAAACCAACTTCAGTAGTGCTTTTGATGTTCTGACATATCCATGACCCAAACGTAGCTGAACAAAAGCAAATCTTTTAAAATCATCATTCCACTAAATATTCTTTAAGTAAAATTTGTAATTCCCATTTAAAAGTCATTAACTCAGTGGTAGTCCAAAACATGCCTCCCCTCCTGAACATTGCCAAACAAGGGAACATTTTTGTAAATGAAGTTGTTAAAAAATACCTTTGTACTCCCACTCAAAAATCACGAAGCACACTGATTTACTGGCATGTATTTTGACAGTGGTGGAACGGAGGTATAGCTAAACGTGCACAAAGTACTTTGGTGAGACTGTTTCGCCCTCAACTTCTTCGGTTAAGACTCGTGGACAAAGCAAAAAATAACGTGGAAAAAATTCCCCAAATCGGAGCAATGTTACACGTCAATCTGCATCCCGAAGCTACCAAGTATAAAGTTTGTCCTTCTGACATGACAGCCTTATCTGGATGATTACATTTACAGACTTTAAAACAAACATCCTGCAATCCATTTTGTACAAGCTAGTGAAAGTGATGACGAGTGTTGCATATGGTGAAATAACAGACTGCTACTACACAAGTCAAAAATGACTGTTACAAAATGCTCCCGGGAAGTAATTTTTCTTTATGAGACAACACTTACTTTACCATTCCTTTGCAAAATACTAACATTTACTTATGTAAATTGCAGAATTCAGTGCTATTAATTATAGAATTGAGCTAGAGCTAGACATTGAGTCTTACACTGCAGTATGTTACCGGTTAACTTGGGCTATTATTCACATGTACACGGACTTCATTATTCAAACAGCTCACTTACAACTATAAAAACCCAACCTCTCCTTATGGAATTTTACACACAAGTACACACACAAACACACACACACACACACACACACACACACACACACACACACACACACACACACACACACACACACAAGAAATAATAAATATACTGGGAATAATTTTGTTCATGATTTTGTAACCAGGAATTGCGTGATATGTGTTAGAAATCTGGCAACACTGTGCATGATTACGTCAACATCTTTGTTGTATGAGAGGTGAAGAGAGAAGTTGAACTGCGCATTAAATAAAAGAAGTATTCTTTTTTTGGTAACAATGGCCTCTACCTCAAAGCGCCAAATGGATTGCACCTCTGAAGATGATAGTAGTGATTGTAATGAGAGTACCAGCAAAAGTTGTATGATTGCTGACTAGCCAAACCAAGGCTTCTGCTGTTATATAAACAAGGCTTTATTCAGATGATTATGTCAATTATAGTTTTGCGTTTGTTGAGAAACAGGGCATGCAACAACCACGTTGCATTATATGCCACAAACGTCTATCAAATGAAGCCATGGTTCCAAGTAAGCTGCAGCGCCATTTAAAAACCAAACATCCTGCTGCTGCTGAGAGAGACCAACTTTATTTTAAACGCTTGCTACAATCTCAACAGAAACAGGTTCAGTTTTTTACAAAAGCAGTTACAGTTTCTGACAAAGAGCAACTTGCCAGCTTTCAAGTGGCAGAATTAGTTGCAAAAAACATGAAGTCACAGACTGTTGTGGAGAGTTTGATAATGCCAGCATGTTGGCTGTTGGTGAAAACAATGTTAAGTGATCAGGCAGAGAAAGTTATTGCAAAAATACCATCATCCAACAATACTCTTGCATGAAGAATTGAAATGATGTCTGATGATATTAATGACTGTGTTTGCAACCAGCTCAAAATCTGCAAGAGATTCTCTGTCCAACTTGATGAATCTACAGACATCAGTGGCAATGCACAATTAATGGCATTTGTAATATATCCAAATCATCAGTCACTTATTGAACAGTTCCTGTTTTGCAGAGAGCTAATTCAGACACGTGGAGAAGACATATTTAAGTGTGTATGTACATTTTTTGAGCAACATGGATTGTTATGGCAATGGTGCACCTCAATTTGCACAGATGGAGCACCTTCTATGACAGGATGTGTCTGTGGATTCCTGAGTTTGGCAAAAGCAACTAATCCAAACATAACCACAACACACTGTTTCATTCACAGGGAAGCCATTGTAAGTAAAACACTGCCATCTGATCTACATACGGTCTTACGTGAAGTGGTGCGAATTGTTAATTACATCAAGTCGCATCCAGCCAAAAGCCAACTGTTTTCAGAACTATGTAAAGATATGAGTTCTGATTATATCACTGTTTTGCTACATAATGATATCAGATGGCTGTCCAGGGGAAAAGTTCTCGCATGTGTTTGTGAACTTCACCTTGAATTGAAAACATTTAAAGTAAAGTTTCATACCATGCTGACATATTTGAAGTCCTGAATTCAGTGAATTTAGGTATGCAAGGTGTTGATGCTAACATTCTTTCCGTCACCGACAAACTGGAAGCATTTAAAGGCAAAATTGATTTGTGGCAACAGGAAGTAGAAACAGCAACTTCAATTCCCATGTTTCCAAATGCAGCACGAGCTGATCCTGGAGGAGTTGTATTACACGACCTGATTCTTGAACACTTAACTTTACTAAAACAGCAGCTTCAGCACTACTTCCCATCTCTTGATACATCTGATAAAGATTGGGTTAAGAACCCTTTTCTTCAGCACAAGAATTTGTCTGGTCTTTCACTAACGGAGAAGGAACAGTTAATCGATGTTGAAACAGACAGATTGTTGCAGCTCAAATTTAACTCAGTTAATTTAGCATAGTTTTGGCTTGAAGTTGAACCGGAACATCCTGACATTGGAGCAAAAGCCATTGAGGTACTGTTGCCTTTCTGTACTACTTACCTGCGTGAAAAAGCATTCTCCGCAATGACTTCCATAAAAGGTAAGCACAGAGAGAGACTTTGAGATGTAGAAAACGATTTGAGAATATGCTTGTTGAAAATTCCAGCCAAACTTGAGCATTTATCACATAGTATGCAGAGTCATCAATATCATTAATTGATATGTGATTTTAAATAAATGTATTGACTCAATACGTAATGTTAATCTAAAGTTGTGTTGCATTTTTTGTGTTTACAGTGTTTCTATATAGTCCTATTATTAAAAAATATTTATTCCAAAGAGTTTTCAAGTGTTCCGATAGTGTTGTCTGACAAAAAAATATTGGGTGCCGCGGCTGTTCTAAAATATTTTTAGGGTGCCCTGGGACAAAAAAGTTTGAGAACCACTGCTCCACACTCTCTCTCCATACCTCCCAGTCACTACCAATGTACCACAAGGCTCTATCCTTGGTCTCCTCCTCTTTAACATTTCACCAACACCCTCTATACATCCGCACAACAAGCAATCCAAATGCAATACACCGATGATTCCACTTTCATTTGCACATCTGACAACATGGTATACCTCCAAAAAAATTACTCAGAAAGCTTTAAAAGCCACTGAAACATGTCCTTCTCTCATGAAAAAAACAAAATTTAAAGTCCTCTCTCTTGATAATACAACCATTGAAGTCACCTCTCATAGCAAATTATTAGACGTGATAGTGGATGATAGGCTTACATTCAACCTGCATATACAAAGTTCTATAAGAAAACTCATCAAAAACTAGGGGTGCTTTACAGATCCAAAAACTTTCTCACCAACCCAACTAAAACTACACTTGCCACTACTTATCTCCTACCCACACTTCTTTATGGAACTCCTATCCTTACTAACCTCCAAGCTTCACAAAAACTAAAACTTGAAAATGATATAACAAAGTTACTAAATTTGCAGCACATACCTCTTTCAGAACCCACCACTGTATAGTACTGAAAAGCCTAAATTGGTTAGAACTGCTTCATAAGTTAACATATACACAGCTTCTTACCACCTAAAAAATTATAGAATCCTAGGATCATATGAGGTTACTAGGCTATTGGCCCTGAGGCCCTTATAAGCCTAGCCAAGAGTTTAGCCCATGTTTAGACAAGTCAGCACCCGATGCCCCTGTCCAGCAGGGACACGAGTGGAATCCTAGGGGTATATTTTCTGTTTCCCATCCAGTTATCCAGGTTGCACTTAAAAAGTGTTAATGATGTACTCAGCTTGACGTGGAGTGGGATTCTATTACACAGAAGGGTGTCTCTGGGACACAAATCTGTTCCACCAACAGGTCCTATTGATGTCACAGGCCAGGTTGAGGTCAAGCGTGTGAGTTACTAAAGTGGGGCTTGACTTGCAGATATGCAGCACTCCCATCAAGATGGGGTCCGTGATCTCCTTGTATGCCAGAGGCTACCTCTGAGGCATCTGTATAAAAGGGATAGTGCTTTTAGCCTATATGTGTATGGTAGATGTTTGAGACCCTGGATTCTCCTGGTGAGGAACCTCTGTGGTCTCTCCAGCTGCTGCATGTGCTTTGAGAGGTACATGCCAAAAGGGGAATTGTAACAATAATGAGCATTATAAGGGAAGAATACAAGGATGTTATGACCTCCTTGTCCCTGGATGAGAAACCCTTACTTATGAGGTGGGCCATGTAGAAGGCTTTCTGTACAAAGGAAGCAACATGGTGGTCAAAAGTCGGGTTGCTATCAACCTGGGTGCCTAAATTCCTCACGACTGATTGTGTGCTTGTGATGTTGTTATTAATGTGATCATTTGTGGGGACGTCACTCTCAACAAAGGAATGATGATGCATTTTTTGGTATTCAGCTTGAGGCCATGTTTCTGGCACCAGTCATTTGTCTGAGTGAGACCCTCTTGGAGGATGTCCACATCACTAGGGGAATTGATGACAGCACCCAGCTTGCAGTCATCTGCAGACTTGGACAGCCATAGCCCACTGGTTTTGGCTGCACCTCAGAAAAGTATATCCCAAATAACAGAGGCCCCAAGACTGAACCCTGGGGTACGGCACTTGTTATGGGTCTACTGCTTGAGGTGACTTCCCCTAGTTTGACTAGGTGGGTTCTATCAGTGAGCCAGTTTGCTACCCATCTGGTGACATATGGATTGATGCCTAGTTGAGAGAGTAGAGTTTATTTATTATGCCCGAGTGGGGAATAGTGCCAAAGGCTTTGTCCAGGTCAAGGTATGCTGTGTGCACCATCTTCCCCTCATCCATGGCTTTGGTGACTGTCTTAAAGAAGTCGGCCAAATTTAGCAGACATGACCTCCCTTTGACAAAGCCAAACTGTGTGGGATCGAGTGTTCGGAGGTTGCCAATGTCCTTGTTAATAAGGTCCATGATAATCTATTCCATAGCCTTACAGATCAGGCTAGTTAGGCTGATGGGTCTATAATTTCCTGGATCAGTGGATGCTCCACCTTTGTGCAACGGGATGATAGTGGCTGTCCTCCACTCATCTGGGACAAAGCTGGTACTCAGGCTTTGGGTGAATAGGGCACCTAATGGTGCTGCAGGTTCCCGTCTGAATTCATGTAGGATGCAGCCTGGTATGTTATCAGGTCCCATGGAGGCTGTATTTTTTTGCCTTTGAAAGAACAGACTTTCCTGTTCCCTAGATATAAGGGGAAGGGGGCAGGTTCCGGGGATGTCCTGATTTATTGATGGGGGGACAGAGGGCTGAAGTTTTTGCTGAATCTGTCACCGAGCAAGTTTGCTATATCTATGGCATTTGTGTATGTGGTGCCCTTGACCACCAGTTCTAAACAGATTTGGATGCTTCCTTTGAGGTTATGGACATATGTGAAGAAGGCCTTATGATTGTCTCTAGTAGATGTGGCCAAATTGGACTCAAAGTTTGCTTTGGAGGATTTCACTTGTGCTCTTATTTGCTTGTTCAGGTTAAGGAGACATTGCTTCCAACTGGGCACATGCTACTTCTTGGTCTTGAACAGCAATTTTTTCCTTTTGTTATAGAATTTATTTATTGCTGATGTCCAACAGACAGGTTTACTCTTCCTTGCGGAAGATGATTTAATCCTGTCAGGTATTCCTGATTCCATGCATCTATATAAATGCTCGTATAGTGGTTTGGTGTAGTTTTGGATATTGGTGCCAGTTCCTACAGAGGGGTAGGGGGCTGTGAAGCTGTTTATACCATCTTTCTGGAGGCTGTAATCAGTTTGGAGAAGTTTTTATGTCTGATCCTAGCTACAGTCGGGTTGGGGGAGATGATGACTTCGAAAGTCAACACTTTATGGTCAGATCTTACCAGGGAGGATGATACTATAGGAATGCTACAGTAGATACTTATGCTAGTTAATACTAAGTCCAAGATATTATCACCTCTTGTGGGGGTATCCTTCTGCCTGTCCAGCACTAAAAACATTCTACATAATCATGTCCCCAGTTGGTCATTGCAATCCAGTGACCAAAACCTCCTGTCTACAAACCTATCAAATCTGCTGCACATTGTCTGTACTCATAAGACCTGGAACACCGTACCTGTATCCATCAGGTCAATAGCCTCCCCCTATCTTTCAAAATCACTCTGAAAGACTTCCTAGCTAAAATCTGGCTTTGCTCTTGCTCAAAACCAGGATAAACTATATCCTTAAGCAGTGGTTCTCAAACATTTTTGTCCCAGGGCACCGTAAATATTTTTTAGACCAGCCACAGCACCCAATATTTTTTTTGTAAGAAAACACTATCAGAACATTTGAAAACTCTTTGGAATAAATATTTTATAATAATGGGACTATATAGAAGCACTGTAAACACACAAAAAAAACACAACTTTAGATTAACATTACGTATTGAGTCAATACATTTATTTAAAATCACATATCAATTAATGATATTGATGACTCTGCATACTTTGTGATAAATACTCAAGTTTGGCTGGAATTTTCGATAAGCATATTCTCAAATTGTTTTTTACATCTCAAAGTATCTCTCTGTGCTTACTTTTTATGGAAGTCATTACAGAGAATGCTTTTTTGTACAGGTAAGTGGTACAGAAAGGCAACAGTACCTCAATGGTTTTTGTTCCAATGTCAGGATGTTCCGCTTCATCTTCAAGCCAAAACTATGCTAAATTAACTGAGTTAAATTTGAGCTGCAACGATCTGTCTGTTTCAACATCGATTAACTGTTCCTTCTCCGTTAGTGAAAGACCAGACAAATTCTTGTACAAATTTTACTTAAAGAATATTGAGTGGAATGATGAATTTAAAAGAATTGCTTTGGTTCAGCTATGTTTGGGTCATGGATATGTCAGAACATCAAAAAAGCACAACTGAAGTTGTTATTGATGTTAGCTAAAAGGCAATACCACAAAATTAATATGAAACAAAAGTTCCTAGATGGACCAAGATGCAATCCACTAGAACTGCTAGCAGGTATGCAAAGCAGACCTAGGCATCTGGAAAGTCAAAAGTGTACATTTCTAACTTTTTTTAGGCATTTTATAAAAAAAATATAAGTTATTATGTGTACCTTTTTTTTAAAGTTAGGGTCTGATATTAGGAAACTGCTTTGACTTTTTGGATGCCTAGGTCAGACTTTGCATACCTGCTAGCAGTTCTAGTGGATTGCTTCCCCAAGTTACCACATATAAAGTTTGTAATGCTAGTAAGCACTAAAAACACTGAGAAATTGACTTTTTGGATGCCTAGGTCGGACTTTGCATACCTACAAGCTGCAGTTCTAGTGGATTGCATCCCGAAGCTACCAAGTATAAAGTTTGTAATGCCAGTAAGCACTAAAAACACTGAGGAATCGTCTTTTCATCCATTCTCATTATAAATGTTAATTGAATAGTATAGTATAGCTTATTCAATTAACATTTATAATGAGAATGGATGAAAAGACGAGTTCTCAGTGTTTTTGATGGTACTTTTTTTAGGAATGCCTAGGAATTTGATCATTAGATGTGCTATGCTTATGGAAATAGTTCTGAAAAACAACGTGTTCTTATACAATGATGAATATTTTCTTCAACTTAAAGGTGTGGCCATGAGAACACCTTGTGCAAATTCGTATGCCAATTTAGTGATGGCATACTGGGAACACATCTATCTTTTGAGGAACACACAATATAATACACATATACGTTATTACAAGCATTTTGTTGATGATATTTTTTTGATATGGGGAGAAGGTGAAGATACCCTCCAGGAGTTCATTTAGTACAAGAATGGAACCACACATTTTTTGTCATTGACAGCCCAGACGTCATATGATAAGATAGAATTCTTAGTCGTTCTCATAAGAAAGGATGATAATGTGATTTACACAGAAATGTTTAGGAAGACATGCAGAAAGAATACGTTATTGCATCGCACTAGCATGCATCCGCCCCATATTTATAGAAATACAGCAAAAAGTCAGGCGCTAAGAGTATCAAGATTAACCAGTAAGGATAATGTGTTTAAAGAGAATTTAAGTACCCTTAGTAATAAATTTCAAGAAAGAGGTTACTCTTTTAGAGAGATTAACATGATGGTAGAAGAGGGGGCCACAAGCAGAAATGCAAGTGGAAAGCCATATATACATGGCAGGAATGATACTGATAATCCTGATGATATAAGGAATTTAACACACATGGTCAATAGAGTGACAATACCATATACTTATAACAACAACAAAATGGAAGACATATTTTATAAGAATTGGGATATGTTAACTATAGGCAATACAATTAGAGATATAGTAGGTGAGCGTCCCAAGTTTTCTTCTAGGAACACCAAGTCTCTAAAACGCTTGCTATGCTATAAGAAATCGAAACAGAATGATGTTATATCAGCTAGACAGGGTACTTATTCTTGTAGATCATGGAATCGATGCAGTTATATGTCAAATAAGAACATTTTCAACCACCCAGATACAGGACATAAATATGTTTTTAAATTATATGCTGATTGTAAAACGAGAGGCTTGATATATCTTGCAGTATGCGAGAAATGTCAATCATTTTATGTGTGGAAAACAAATAGAAGTCTATGTGAACGTGTGAGGGAGCATATATATATATGCCATGAATAGAGAAGATGACATTAATGCACTAGCAAGACATATTATTACCCATGACATGACACACAGTTTTAAGTTTGCTGTCATAGAGCGAGTAAATAGAACAGCTAGGCTTGGTAATTTGAAGAATTTTACTGAAAAACAAGAAGCTAGATGGATTATGAGGATGCAAGCAGACAAGGCTCATGTACTTAATGACAGAGTTTCCCTCAAACCCTTCCTCACTGACAGACCATGCAAGCATTAAAGTATTTATATCAATAATCATTGCATTCTAATTAGATAAGATTAATGTTAGTTTTCTTTTATATATGTTTTATATTTATATATTTTTTTAAATATATATATTTTGTATATATATATATATATATATATATATATATATATATATATATATTTTTTTTTTTTTAATATCTCTTTTTGATGAAATGGCCCCAGATTATGTTGACACAAATGAAATTTAATAGTTGATGGTGAATGTCCCTTTTACATCACGTCATATTATATTGTCATGTATATATATATATTTTTTAACCAAGATGCTTGCACTCAGTGTTTTGCTGATACATATATTTTTATATTTTTATACTTTTAAATAGTTTATATTTATATGTATATATATATATATATATATATATATATATATATTTATATATTTTCATATATTTTTATATGTGTTTTTCTATATGCACTTTACATTCATGTGCATTCGGTTTGTGCATGGGTACAGGATGAGGAATTAAGTGTGTTGATGTTGAAGATGTTTACTAGGGATGTTCACAATGAGATTTTAAATGTTTTCACACAAGATAAAGGAAATGTGAAAAGCATTAAAAGGATATGATGTCAGATGTTATTTGTGTTTTTATTGGATAACAGTTGTTATAAGAATGTGAATTAATGATCTAGGTATATAGTCTGATGAAGCGTTCTAAGAGACGTGAAAGCCCTAACTACTGACCTGGTCTCCTGTGTTGTTTGTTGCAATAAAGTCAGCTTCAATTGCCGTGGTGTGCTTCTGAGTTCTTACCTTGGATGTACTTTCTTTACACCTTTTTTGCGGCACACCTGGAGTCTTTGTACGACACCCAGTTTGGGAACCAGTGTCCTTAAAGTGTGAACAAGTACCTTTTCATTTCGTATACCTCCTTACTCTCCCTTCTTCATTAGATGTCTTTATTTCTATCCAATTCTCCCCCCTGACTTTCTATCAAAATGTACCACAAGCCTGATTTCCCCCTCACTTAATATTGCAAAACCTGTTTGTATTAGACTAACTTACCTTTAATTTCTCTAAAAACGGTCTAACAATTCTATAAATATTAAATGATTGTCATATTACTTGTACTGATTCTTAACCAATGTTTTTATATTATCACTAATTTGTTATAATTATTTAAACGGCAGATAGTTTTGTTTTATTTCTTGAAGATTGTAAAATTATTGTTCAGAAAATGTTTTGTAATAATTTGAAGCTTTTCTCCCCGGGCTTCCACTGAAAATGGACTTCTACCCAGTCAGACTTTCCTGGTAATCAAATGCCAATAAATAAATAAGCTATAGAGAATAAGTAAGTACTTCAAAAAGGGATCTTTGACAAGACAACTCAATCCAAAATACAAGGCGGGTAGCTCTGGAAAGAAAAGGCGGTACTAATTCCCAGTAAGGGAAGTAGATTGTTGTAATAACCTTTCTAATGCGGTTGCAAGATTAAAACCTGTGAAAGAGTCCAATAATGTGAGACAGACATAAAGACAATCCTTATCAATTTGGGATATAAACTATATAATCTAGTAGTTAATTTGAATCTATAGTTTATTTACAAGTCAGGGAAATGGGGGCATTAAGTTGGACCAAGTAGACTTATTATTGTCAAAATCTATGTTTATGTTATTGCATTTTTGACAACATTTTATTTATTTTATTTTATTTTACATTTGTTGACCAGGATAGTCCAACTGGATGCATACCCATTTTCAGCGGAGGCCCAGGGAGAAAAGCTCCATTTAGTGATTTACTTCTGCTGTAATATTGCTTGGTATAGCTTGCCAAGTGTTCCATGTTAGAACGGTGAAATAAAGTAATAAAGAAAATTCAGAGAAAAAAATCCATTATTTAGGCATTTGTGTTCTCTAAACTCCCACTGTTACATATCATCAGAAAAAAATGCACTCTTTGTATCAGTTTATAGATGGTGTTAGAAAATATTTGTACAATAGCTGATACCAGCAACATATCTGTCATCAGAGCCTGTACTAGCAGTACAGCTGTAGTCAGATAAACTACATTATCTGTATTGATTTATAAATGATCATGTGAGAAAACATTTCTACAACTGCATGTAACAGCAATATATCCAACTTTAGCAAATCTCTTCAGTATTTTATACTTTCCAAAATGAAAGCCATGCTTTGGTTACTTTTGACAAAGAACATTCTTATAGATGTGGCTGCTGGCTAACTTAACATTCGTACATATCCAAGAACAGTGCATTACTGCAACTAAACAAGGGAACCTTCATACAGCAACTTTATCACCAGGTCTGATGTAAATACACTATTCATGCTTTAAAATGCTCTTTTTAACACTTCAGGTCAAGCTATTATACACACAAAAAGTAATAGTTTGTCTTCTGCCCTGTTTTTGTTTCTGAGTTAAAGCACTGTTTCTCTCCATAAATGACACATCTTCTCTACATAAGGCTTCTTACATTACAGGTGCAAGTTTCTGTAACTGTGCACTATTACAGGGCGTACAAATACAATATATAACAGCTGCGGAATGCTGCATAGCAAGCAATACAAGTCCTCACATCAGAAAGAAAAAATAGTCTGTGCACACTACAACCAAATCATTTAACTGCATAGTAATGGCCTAGGAGTATATGGATTAAATAAAACATGTAAGCCCACTTTTCCAATGAGACTGATTAAAAAACTTGGGCTTGAAAATATTAAGAGATTATGTAACATGAGCAGGTGGTATGCTGCAAATACAAGGACTAAACAAAAAATGCCTCTGTAGATTGCCATAATCAACATAGGCATTATTTTGTTTAGTGGACCTTCAATGTGTTATCAGTGCTGGTGCGTATTTGAACCTGTTTTCTGATGATCCAACAACTCATTGTACCTCTGGCAAAGAACGCTATGGGATATGGGAATGAAGGGAACATGACAACAGTTACAAGTCTAAATTAATATTCAAAAACACAGACTAAAATTCTGAGCTACAAATGATCCGATCTGTAACTGGTGCCCAAGGAAGGAATAGGAAATATGAGGGAAGATACCATCAACAATAATGGTAAAAAAGATGAATGTGAGCATTGCAGACAATATAAACACAAATTAGAATTGTGATATCACAGTATGGACTAAAGAGAACTAGAGAAAATACAAGAGGTATAAGGAATAATAGCCTGGAAAGGAAAAAGTCATTTTAATGAAATACCTTAGTTCATAAAAACTAGTAGTCCCTTACTTTAAGAACTTAGCATAGGAGCTGACTGGAATGTGAAGTAAAACAGAAAAACAGGTACATCAAAACATTCAAAGACAGACTGTGGGAGGTTAATGGGTCTATTTATGAAGAAATAAAAAATTCTGAAAAGGTGACAGAAGCGTTCAAGTACATGCAGCAGCACTCGAACTTCAAACTGAGAAATGTGAGGACAAAGGGGGAAGGATGGTGGCAGAAGTACAATGAAAAATTATTAGTGGGTGGGTGTATAGCATAACATCCTTAGGTGACCCAACTATTAGAAATTCCATAGAAGCATTTAAGAATTCATACATAACCAGGATAATGATTTGTCCTACAAAGATTCCCAGAACTATGTGATGGACGCTTTCCTTACCCTAACTCATTTTTTCCTCTAGTTTCCTTTTCTTCATATATCCATGTATAATTGTGTTGACATATCCTGCTCTCTTCATAGATATTGCATCATTCTTCTCAGCTGTTTCCTATTACTAACTTTGTGCATTCGCTGTGCCATCCTGACTATATAGTCCTTCTGCCTCTAATTTTCTATCATCTCTCTTCTAGTGTACTGGGTTACTTTCTAATCTTACTATCCACTTAACTGTTAAAATTGCTACTAGTGATACACACTCATGAATTGTTATGTTTACAACTCTGTTATAGGTCGGGTGGCCTCCGAAAGACATGCGTGAATGGGCGTGCCTTTGCTGAAGGTTTGGCGTCGGGCTGGCAACTCGGCACCATAAAAAAAAATCTACTACCAATCATTAGCGGACCGGAGTTCTGCTGTGGCGACCCCTAACCAGAAAAAGACAAACAACAACAACAACTGTGTTATATGTCTAGTAACTGGTGCTATATGACTTTTTAATTGTCATTGTTTTCACTGAGTGTCTTTTATATTTGTTTGTTTTGTGGGCAGAGCACTGATCATATATAACCAATTGTGGGCTCAGGCTGGGTAATCATTCTTTCTCTTAGTCTCACTTATAAAAAAGACATAATTCCAGAGAGGTTAACCATTATCAAAACTTTAAATATAGTCCTTTCTAGCTCTTAGTTTTCAAAATCACAGCAGAGAATCATCAAAAATCATAGCAGAGGGTCCAGAATCATAGCACTCAAAATTTACATATAGATAAATACACAGCCCTTCAGGGGGGAAAGCATAATGCATACATTTACCCTCTTGGAGGCCCAAGTAAACTACCAAACAAAACCTTGGTCTAATGGGTCTCATGGCCATTCACCAGGAAAATTATCTTGACAAAATAACACTCAGCAATCAAGTCATACAAGTTTGAGGCCCAAACATCTATTTGAACTGTCATATACTGTCTGCCAGTTGCATTAGTGCCCCAGTCAAGTATTTGCAGGAAGCAAAAATACACTGTTATGAAGTCCCTGTACAGTTAGTACCTACACAAACATTAGCCACAGTAATGGAGTTTAGCTCACTGTTATCAAAACGCACAGTACAGGCAATTACAATCCCCCACACACACAAACACACCCTCACCCACACCCACACACTACCATTTGGTTGACTGCCACCACAAATGTCCATTTGTGATCAAATGAATGGATTAATGCATACATAACAGTTGATTTAACATGCATGCATAAAATGAATAAATACATACATAATAACCACAGTAATATATTTTGGCTTAGTGTTATCAGGGCACTTACAGTGCAAACTATTAAAATACCCCCAGGTGCACACACACACACACACACAGACTCACACACACACACACAAAGTACTTTCATAACCTAAGCCCAGTTTAAGACGTGTTTAAAACACTGAAGCATTAAGTTCAAAATGTTACATGCATGACATAAATTTTCTCACAGCTCTCACTGCAAGAATCAGGGACAAAGCCAAAAAGATGGAGGACAAAGATTCAAAATCAGTGATAGATTTTTAAATATTCCTCTTTAATACTAAGAAATGTACTACAACAACAAGTTTTGCATTATCCTACATTTTTTGAAAGTAAAAAACATACATACTTCTCTCAACTTCTTAGCTCACAAATCAGGGACAAAGACAAAAAAGAATGTGGGACAAAAAACAAAAATTTTTAATTTGTGCTTAAATAATGTTATTTTATACATAAAACGTTGATAGAATAATACATATTGAAATAGCATGAATTTCCAGAAGGAGAAGGCTGCAATGTCCAATATTCAAATGCCCAGTATGATTTAGCAACTAATCTGTCAATGATTTGTCAGAAAATCACACATTTTACCAAGTAAAGACTCAAAATATGGGGCATAAATCAGAGGCAGCTAAAAACTATGCGAGGTATGATATCCAAAAGTTAAATGTCTTACATTACTTCGTTGCAGTCCTCAGCAGTTTGCCAAAAAGCACAGATTTTACCAGAAACAGATTAAACTTATTAGGCAAAATCAAGGATAGTTCATCAATGTCTATCTTCTTGCTTTGCATACTGTATGTACTGCGCCATTTTCCTCCCGCCTCTTTTAGTCAGCCTGGCTCACAGTAACAGACAACATTGCAGCAGCAACAACTCTCATCCAACTACATGTTAAGCCCACAGGGTGGCCACAAAGAATTTTAAAGTCACAAAGTGTCTGGCTGGCAGTGGCAGCAACAGGAACAACTCCAGTCAGCAAACACAGCACAAATGGATCCTTCAGAGCTGAAGCCCACCCCACAGAACAATGACAAATGGAAAAGGACTCAGAGAAATAAACTGCTAAGATGCCAAGCCAAACTAACAAACAGATCTCTTGGTTTGCAAATGGCAATAGCTGCACAGAAGAGCTGGGAATACCTTGTCTCTGGTAACACTAACATAAAACAGCATGTTTCCAACTCTAGCCCATGCTAAATTAAAACAAAGCCTGAGAAGAACAGAACCACCCCCAAAAAACACACAAAAAAGATCTTCCGATCCAAAGAGGTAACAATTAAACCTGATGATCTTTACTGCATTGATTTTTAAGAGACCCACACTTTTTTTCTGTCTGCACTGTATTACTGGTGCTTTCAATGCACCAGTAGCACAGTGCAGCCAGAAGTCAGACAACATAGTGATTCCCTTGTCTTCAATTTTACTTTGACATGCTCCTCTTTCACTGACTGTACAATTGAGAAAACAAAAAAGCAAAAATCATAGTGGTGAAAAGACAATGAAGCAGTAGAATGAATAATAAAAGGCATACAAAAATTGGAATGCTCCATTAAACGTGAATCAATTGAGGGGTATGTTTTAATATACAAACAGTATGCATATAATGGGCCGTGAAAGCTGACTAGACCAGATTTTGAGATCTGTGTTATAGCCAGTAGGAAATAAAATTTCCATACTGTGGAAACTAAGTCATCATTATTTAAAAAAAATCTATATTTCTGGGCTTCTGAGCTAAAAGATGCATTGATAATCACAAAGATGAATTCACAAGTTCATAAGTTCTGAAAATATCTGTATTCATGGCTCATCTTCTGCAAGGAAAGCAGACTTTGTGACATTACTTTAACATTTCTTAATCCTCATCCATTTAAGATTGTTCTTCAAATTGAGTAAGGTCAGGAAATACTCTCAGGTAATAGTATCTTGATCCATGTATATGGATGGATTCATTTGCCTATTGTGTGATATCAAAGCAAGTCACTTACCCAGACAGTGCCCCAAGGTCACTCTTGAAAAAAGGACAGTCCTGTCCTTTGGGCTTACCCAGTCAACAAATAGGTAACATAAAAAGAATAGATTGTGTAATATGATTGGGTTAATAAAACTCTCTCTCTTTTGACCATCACATAACAATGGTTGCCAGGTAATCCTTTTATTTAGCCTAGCTAATTTTCAAAAGGATATCATCAAGGTCTAAACAGGCAATCGCTCTCATGCTCAGCATTGATGAGGCCAGTGATCAAGTACAATGTCCCTTTTGGGATGTATCTCACTAAACATGTAAAACAATTAGAAAGACCCCAAGAGTTCCTAACCAGAAAGATCACAGACCTAAAGTCCTTGAGTTACCAAGTGAGGACGCAAGTTCTATTTCTTTATTTAGTGCCTTATAGACTTTAAAGACCAGTTTTCTGTCTCATTTACCTTGCCATTACAGGCCCAATTGTCCTGGACCTCCTGTTCCTCTGCAAGTACAATATCTCAAGCAGTACTAGAATCAGGGACCTAAATCTTCACCAACAGATAAATAAAACACATTGGAGAAACGGATCTATAACCCAGCCACCTCTCAAACCTCTGGAATAAACTTCCCCTGCATGTTAAGCAATGCAACTCACTATCTTCATTTAAATATAAGCTTGATGGGCATCCACAAATTTATTCCAGAATTTGACCAATATGGCCCTCATGGAGAAAGGTGCTGCCAGAGGGATGGTACTGGCAAGGCAGGATTGGTAATGGAATCTCTATGAATCTATGACTCTAAACTGAACAAAAATTGCTGAAGGTAGAAACTGAAAATAATGTGTGCGTTATTCCTAGTTAGTTTTACTTACTTGATGTTCACTGTAAATAATCTGCTTCCAGGATCTTTTACTCATCACAGCATATATAAATATATCAGTACTAACTGACATAGATATACATTAACCCATTGATCATCAAACACCTGCAGAATGAGTCAAACTTACATTTCAAGGAATCACATATAATCTCAAAAGGGGGTCCATGCAGCCCCTCAAGTCCCAGTTGCACAAGTTCACTAACTCACAACAAGGGACTCACATGGCTGTAACCCTGATTACCCAGCTGCCCCAACAGGTGTCCAAATGTGAATGTGAGTTCAGAGACACAGCTGATGCAAACAACTATCCCCAATAAATACATCTGTATCCTACTAACACAAAATGTGTTCCAAGCCCTCACTATGCGGTCCTGCCCCCACACCATCTTACTTACACACGAATATAGTTTGAATCCACTCTCGCACAACCATGACTACAGTGCAATACCCTCTAGAATGTCAAAGTGGACCACAGCAGCTAGAGCATGGCAAAAGTCAAAAGAACAGATAACCGATGAACTGTTACTTTCTGGAAATGGGTGAACTAAATGAACGGTCGAAATTTAGTACTGCATTCATGTGTGTGTGTGTGTGTGTGTGTGTGTGTGTGTGTGTGTGTGTGTGTGTGTGTGTGTGTTAAGACTTTATTTCTTCAGAAATACCCTTTAAAGTCCTTTTTGTACAAATGGTCACTAGTTATGTTATTGGCATTTCATAGTTTATATATTCTTTTATATTACTACTAAACAGTGCTTTAATGCTTTTTATCATAACTCTAAACATTTTTACTTTTGTTGTTTTAATATACTGGTTCATTCTTTAAATGAAACACACATTGATACAAGTATTTTGTTATATGTATGTATGCATGTATGTTTTCTTTTATTTTGTATTTTTATTATGGATTTATTTGTTTCAAAACCTTTTTAAATATTTTATCTCGTCTTAGTCATGGTAGCACTTTATGTTATAGTAGTCATTACTTGCAGTACTACATATGTGCAGAACATTTATTATTTGGTAGTTTAATACAAGGTATTACAGCTATGAGCTTGCAATGGGTTTTCTCCCATAGTCATTGGTTCCTGTGGCTTCCTTCCTTGAAGTCTTCATCTGCCTACTATGTGTGAAAGTTAAGTTAGAGAGTGATCCCAGGCCACCCCTGAAAAATGGGATTTGTACCTAATGGATTTACCTGGATGTTTGCATGTTATGTTATATATTACTGGGATTATGGGAAAGTCACATTTAAGGATGTGTGCAATAAAGCACACTAAGGCAGGGAATCATAGGAAATGTGTTGATTTGTGGAGCTGTACTAAAGACTGATTCATACTCATTCCAGTTCCCTAAAGGGCAACATGTTAGTAGTAATGAAGTGACATGGCTATAGCCTGCAGCTAAAAAATAATGCAGTGGATCATCTACTACCTGCAATGTAATGCAGGTACCAAGAGGAATGCACACAGGCACTGACCCCCACCCCATTCCAGAAGACAGAGACACACACCCACACAGATGCTCGCGTGCACACACACACACACACACACACACACACACACACACACACACACACACACACACACACACACACGTGCGCGCAAACACACATGCACAAACATGCATGCACACACACAAACACACATATAGATACATACACATGCATGCATGCGCACACATGCAGACACACAATCACACACACATGCGCCTGTACACGCACACACACACACACACACACACACACACACACACACACACACACACACACACACATGTAAACACCGGCACTTACAATAACCATTCATGCAGAGATCCACTCTGATCCACTCACACACTGGCATAGTGTTCACACACACAGCATTACATGGACAAAGGCATTCATACACTCCCATTCACACAGCATTGCTTGCTTCTGTCAACTGTCTGTGCACAGTGAATCTGCTGCAGTTTATCCTGCACAGATTCCAACCATTAGAAGCTATAAATGTGTTACAAGAATATGGCAAATTGGCACTCAGTTAACATCCTTTCCTCTCAACCCCTTCCTGCTTTACGTACTTGGTGTGTCTGTGAATCCTGAAGTATGCCAGAACTGTTAATTGGGTAGCATGTCAGGAAGGTTATTTATATAGACACCTCCCACAGAGCATTGCATTTGCACAGAGTACTCTAACCTCTTCTGCATAGGGCACACAGTGGTCATTTTAGGCAGTGACGGGGATCTGCTAATCAGAATTGTCTTGTAAAGCATGTCGGACAAACTGCACTCGTCATTTGAACTTTGCAAATTACTACAAATGCCCTCTTGGGTTCCACTTTAAGGTTTACATCTTGATTTGAAGCATTGTGAATTCAACGCATTATGTGACTTTTGCTTGTTTCAGCTAATATTATGTTCCCTGCTTGGGATGTTGCATTTATCAAACTTGAAAAAAATGTTTTATTCTGTTTTTGAGGTTTGCTTTTATGAGGTGGTGTTTCTTGAAATGCTTTCTTGTCACTTTTGATAGAGTTCCTCTTGCAGGATACAATCACAGCGGTTATGCTCAAATATATATGAGAATTTGTTGATTGTCAAATGACACATGATTGGGTTGTGTAGTACATTTGAGTTTGTGTTTTATTACTGGAAGTCAGTTTTGGCTGAAACTGTTACCTTCATTCATTTAATTTATGATGATGACAATATGTTTTCTGGAAACATTTCTTTTATGGTTAGCTCCTTGTATTTATTTTTCCAGATTTCTGGATGATAACATTGCATTTAATGACTGCAAGTTAAAAGGTGCATAAGAAAAAGTTTTTTGTGGCATCAGACGTAACCTTCGCTTTTATAATCCCATCTTTCAGATTTCAGTTTTCATTCACTGATTTTAGTCTTTTTTATGATGTACATTCATAATAGCGTGCCTTTCTTTTATTTCAGCGGTCAGTAGTTGTGAGTATTTTATTTGCTGTGACTGACTGTGATTAATATGATGCTATGATTCATAGCTAACAATCTTGTCTGTGCGTGACTGTAAGATTTACTCAAGGTTTGAACACTAACAAAATAGATTTCTTGATATGGGCTTAATAACTACTATAATTCTATAAGTAAGCAATAATACCTGTGAGGATGGTCATGATGGTGGGATATAGGTCCATCTGACCAAGTTTGATCTCAAAGGAGAAAGAGAAAGAATCTTGAGTGATCAGATACTCAGACTAGGAAGTAGTACATTTAAAACATAACTGTGATAACCTGCCAGGAATTATGCTATTATACCATGTTTTGCTTAATTATTTTTTGTTTGTTTGTTTCTTGGTTGTGTGAGTCCTAAATATAAACAAATGCATACTTAGTATTCGTATTTGAATCGACTTGCTTGAAAAGTCATGTTTTGACATGCTTCTTCCAGAGAGAGTACAGCAACTCGCTGACTACAAAATATGCTAAATTCTGATTTCAAGGGCAGTCTCTGTGAATAATTCTAGCACCTGTCACAAAAGTGTTATTATTTAAGGGTCCCAGGCAGCCCTAAAGTTTGTTATTTTAGCAATGTAGCTGTTGGGGAACCATTCTGCAGGATGCTGGCTGGGATTTTACCTTGTACTATTCTAACATTTAATATTTCAGAGCTTGGACTATGTGGGTTTTTTTGGTGTTTTAAGTGGGCTGTAGTATTTACTTAAGGAAGGATTCATCTAGGGGGAAGTATATTGCAGTGGTAGAAATGACTTTCTTCTCTGCACTACATTTACTGTATAGGATTACCCAGTTCTGAACATAAGAAATGTTTTGCTTATTTATTTTTTTTGCTAAAAATGACATATTTTTCATCTTCTTGTCGACTCTGTGGCATGAATTTATTAGACTAAATGTTCTTTTGGCACAGATTCATAAAGCAGTTCTACATTTTAATCACTGACTAACCATTTGAAGCTGTCTTTCCATCTGCACATATGTGGCTGAAGTGTACATATGTGAACATGGGCACTAGAAATTGTTTACATGTCCTTTCAGATTTTACCGCCAAAAGCAAAAGGACAATTTACCTTCACTAGCTTCATTAGACTATCGGATCATTATTCGCTAGTAATTCAAGATACCAACAACAATGGGAAAGCACACTGATATAACAAAAGCAACAGCTTAATTTCAGAGTGGTTAGTTTTCAAAAATCAAAACTAGCAGCGGGTTTTACAGTAAAGGGAAATGATGCTGTGACACCTGATTATAGCAGATGTGTTTTATGCTGAAGACAGAGTTAATCACCACAGCATTCTGCTGGGAGTTATTATAGGATTTGTTCCCACTGACATGCTTTATTATCCAATCAAAACAATTGATTTCACTTCAGTAATACATCCTGTGATATAATCATGTATAATCACTGATTGATTGTTCTGTATATGACATATAATAGCATTCATTGCTGTCTGTTTTTTAGCTATTTTATAAGTAACTGTTCCACAATTAAGATATTGATTGCATAAGGGCTAGCAACTTATAGGGTACTCAGCCTTTTTAACAACATAAGTGTGCTGGACAAGCCATTGTCTCTATTTAGATACAGACCAGAAGGTTACATACCATAGATATTTTATGAAATCCCAGCGACTGACATGAGAAAAACAGAAGGCAAAGTCCCATCAAATGTCGTGCACAATGGCACCTCCACCCTCCTCTCCATCAACCACTTTAATGAAATAATACACATCAGGGATGCATATAATCTTTTAATTAAAAAAGAAAATCAGTTTTGTGACAGGTGATAGAATCATTTTCCAAAAACTGCCTTTAACAGATCAGAGCTAATCATCCTTTTTTTCCAGTGAGTTGCTCTACAACTTCTCAGGAAGAAGCATGTTGAAATATGACATTTCATGCACTCTCAGTGTTTGGTAACTACAATGCAGGAGAAATCTAGTGAAAAAAATCAGTAGAAGCTGAAGTAGCCACCAAAATTCACTAAAGAGAAGCAGCCTGTCAATGCCACTGTAGCCACTGGCCTTTCTAACAGCACTGATATGATCTGTGGTACTGCATGCAGTTCTGGGAATCCTACAGCGTTAGGGACATAACCGGAAAGTCACAAGAGGAAGACTAATTAAATGAAGGACATGAACAACAACTGGGGATGTTACACCTCAGATATGGGTGCACAAGATACTGCATGTTAAAAGCCAAAGGGTGCAGGTGAGACATAAGTAAGGGGAAAGGAGGACAGAGAGAGGTCCACATGTACATTTGGATAATACATGCTTTAACCTTGATCTGAGGAAGAATTTTTCATAGAAAGGAGACATGGACATTTAGAATGGGCTATCTGACTTGGTGTTACTTTGTTACACTCTTTCCTGCAGTGCTTCCCCCTGAGATTTATAAGAGCAGTAAAGAACATCATGACAGGCTTTATATATGGGAAGGGAGAAAGCCCATAATAGCATGGGATAGAGTGGTCCTGCCCAAGGAATGGGGAGATTTAGGGATCACAGACTTGAAGAGATACTTTGATAACATTGTAGCTTAAATATTTTGTGTTGTTGCAAATGAATAATTATCAGGCTAAATGGAATGGGTTAGCACAGCTAATCTTAGGTGTAAGGGTGCCTAGGAACTAGAACAATGTCTGGAAAGTTTTTGGAAGAAAGCTTTTTGAGTCCAAGTGGGGAAAAGTAATACCACAGACTACGCAACAAGTATCAAAGACCAAAGGGATGAAGGCCTGGAAGAATAGTTTGGTCCCAACAGGTTACAGAAGGGAAGGGTGGAGAGAAGATGAGATTTATAGGAGGAGGAGAGAAAGAGGGTGGCAATCAAATACCGTCAACAGCTACAAGTGATGAAGAGGATGAAGAGCTGGAAGACTTTGAAGATAGTTAAGGCTGAATATCACCTCTGTGCTAGACTGAGGCTTGACTATACAGGGTTGCACAAAGCAAGCGAGAAATAGAAGGTATTTCCAGTAGAGACATTACCTAGAAACATAGTGGGAATATGGGATATTCTGACAACACAGAGGGTGGGGGGTAAGGACAGTAAAATAATTAATTTGCAGAAGTCATTGGAGCATAGGAAAAATGTATTCCTTGGAAGGAAACAGATGCAAAGAGGTTTGGGAGGCAGATCTTGGAGACGAAATGATGTCACAAGACTGGAAACCAATATGTATCCTGATAAGATATGCCAAAGAGTAGAAGGCTCAAAATATTCATGTAGGAAGTATTTACATGAACACTTCTGCAAGCCTATTACAATAAAAAATATGTTCCCACAAGCAAGAGGCCATGGCACGTAAGGCAGCAAGAAGTCAGAAGATGAAGATAGGGCAATACTCCGACAAAGGTACACAATAGGGGGAATTACAAAGCCAAGGGGATTCTGCTCAGAGAAAAAATCACTAGGGATATGTATATAAACAGTGGATGTGTTATGGTTAGTTTGTACAGCCAGTGTGTTTAATGCATATTATTTGGTACTATATAAAATGAAATTGGAGATATTTTCAACAAAGTTATAAGTGATGGCTAGAGAAGACAGATATTCAGTTCTCATGTAGTAACTGAAAATGACACAGTGAATAGGAATCGTGAAGTTCACTTAGATGGCAAAAGAAAGAGGGATGATTTCATTGATTAAACCATGGGCCTGCGTTTTCCTCCCACTACTAGCTTAGAATATTGTCTGATAGATATAGAATGGATAAACGGGCAATCCCAAGCTAGATTAAGAAGGTACAATGTGCATGAGGACTGCACTGGTTGGTTTGTTAGTTATGCTTAATAAAATATGAATAAAGAATCTCTTAAAATGCATGGCAAGTGCTATAGACTAGGATTAATCCAGATCTGTTTATAAAGTTAGTTATATATGCCAATAAGACTAAGATGAAGGTCAGTGCTGGAAGAACTAAATGGGAGAGTCTTGTGCAGGGCAGACTGAAGTATGACTGCTTAACTGAGGATCAGATGATTGAAGATGTGGAGATCTTTAAGGACTTGAGGGCATGGGTAGATACAAGTGTGACTTCTGAACACCAGGGTATGGGTAGATACAAGTGTGACTTCTGAACACCAGGGTATGGGTAGATATAAGTGTGACTTCTGAACACCAGGGTGTGGGTAGATACAAGTGTGACTTCTGAACACCAGGGTATGGGTAGATACAAGTGTGACTTCTGAACACCAGGGTATGGTTAGATACAAGTGTGACTTCTGAGCACCAGGGTATGGGTAGATACAAGTGTGACTTCTGAACACCAGGGTATGGGTAGATACAAGTGTGACTTCTGAACACCAGGATATGGGTAGATACAAGTGTAACTTCTGAATACCAGGGTACGGGTAGATACAAGTGTGACTTCGGAACACCAAGGCATGGGTAGATACAAGTGTGACTTCTGAACACCAGGGTATGGGTAGATACAAGAAGTGTGACTTCTGAACACCAGGGAATGGGTAGATACAAGTGTGACTTCTGAATACCAGGATATGGGTAGATACAAGTGTGACTTCTGAACACCAGGAAATGGGTAGATACAAGTGTGACTTCTGAACACCAGGGTATGGGTAGATACAAGTGTGACTTCTGAAAACCAGGAAATGGGTAGATACAAGTGTGACTTCTGAACACCAGGGTATGGGTAGATACAAGTGTGACTTCTGAACAGCAGGATATGGGTAGACACAAGTGTGACTTCTGAACACCAGGGTATGGGTGGATACAAGTGTGACTTCTGAACACCAGGGTATGGGTAGATACAAGTGTGACTTCTGAGCACCAGGGTATGGGTAGATACAAGTGTGACTTCTGAACACCAGGGTATGGTTAGATAAAAGTGTGACTTCTGAGCACCAGGGTATGGGTAGATTCAAGTGTGACTTCTGAACACCAGGGTATGGGTAGATACAAGTGTGACTTCTGAACACCAGGGTATGGGTAGATACAAGTGTAACTTCTGAATACCAGGGTACGGGTAGATACAAGTGTGACTTGAACACCAAGGCATGGGTAGATACAAGTGTGACTTCTGAACACCAGGGTATGGGTAGATACAAGAAGTGTGACTTCTGAACACCAGGGAATGGGTAGATACAAGTGTGACTTCTGAACACCAGGAAATGGGTAGATACAAGTGTGACTTCTGAACACCAGGGTATGGGTAGATACAAGTGTGACTTCTGAACACCAGGAAATGGGTAGATACAAGTGTGACTTCTGAACACCAGGGTATGGGTAGATACATGTGTGACTTCTGAACACCAGGAAATGGGTAGATACAAGTGTGACTTCTGAACACCAGGGTATGGGTAGATACAAGTGTGACTTCTGAACAGCAGGATATGGGTAGATACAAGTGTGACTTCTGAACACCAGGGTATGGGTAGATACAAGTGTGACTTCTGAACACCAGGGTATGGGTAGATACAAGTGTGACTTCTGAGCACCAGGGTATGGGTAGATACAAGTGTGACGTCTGAACACCAGGGTATGGTTAGATACAAGTGTGACTTCTGAGCACCAGGGTATGGGTAGATACAAGTGTGACTTCTGAACACCAGGGTATGGGTAGATACAAGTGTGACTTCTGAACACCAGGGTGTGGGTAGATACAAGTGTGACTTCTGAACACCAGGGTATGGGTAGATACAAGTGTGACTTCTGAACACCAGGGTATGGTTAGATACAAGTGTGACTTCTGAGCACCAGGGTATGGGTAGATACAAGTGTGACTTCTGAACACCAGGGTATGGGTAGATACAAGTGTGACTTCTGAACACCAGGGTATGGGTAGATACAAGTGCAACTTCTGAATACCAGGGTACGGGTAGATACAAGTGTGACTTCGGAACACCAAGGCATGGGTAGATACAAGTGTGACTTCTGAACACCAGGGTATGGGTAGATACAAGAGGTGTGACGTCTGAACACCAGGGTATGGGTAGATACAAGTGTGACTTCTGAGCACCAGGGTATGGGTAGATACAAGTGTGACTTCTGAACACCAGGGTATGGGTAGATACAAGTGTGACTTCTGAACACCAGGGTATGGGTAGATACAAGTGTAACTTCTGAATACCAGGGTACGGGTAGATACAAGTGTGACTTCGGAACACCAAGGCATGGGTAGATACAAGTGTGAATTCTGAACACCAGGGTATGGGGAGATACAAGAAGTGTGACTTCTGAACACCAGGGAATGGGTAGATACAAGTGTGACTTCTGAATACCAGGATATGGGTAGATACAAGTGTGACTTCTGAACACCAGGAAATGGGTAGATACAAGTGTGACTTCTGAACACCAGGGTATGGGTAGATACAAGTGTGACTTCTGAAAACCAGGAAATGGGTAGATACAAGTGTGACTTCTGAACACCAGGGTATGGGTAGATACAAGTGTGACTTCTGAACAGCAGGATATGGGTAGACACAAGTGTGACTTCTGAACACCAGGGTATGGGTGGATACAAGTGTGACTTCTGAACACCAGGGTATGGGTAGATACAAGTGTGGCTTCTGAGCACCAGGGTATGGGTAGATACAAGTGTGACTTCTGAACACCAGGGTATGGTTAGATAAAAGTGTGACTTCTGAGCACCAGGGTATGGGTAGATTCAAGTGTGACTTCTGAAAACCAGGGTATGGGTAGATACAAGTGTGACTTCTGAACACCAGGGTATGGGTAGATACAAGTGTAACTTCTGAAAACCAGGGTACGGGTAGATACAAGTGCGACTTCGGAACACCAAGGCATGGGTAGATACAAGTGTGACTTCTGAACACCAGGGTATGGGTAGATACAAGAAGTGTGACTTCTGAACACCAGGGAATGGGTAGATACAAGTGTGACTTCTGAACACCAGGAAATGGGTAGATACAAGTGTGACTTCTGAACACCAGGGTATGGGTAGATACAAGTGTGACTTCTGAACACCAGGAAATGGGTAGATACAAGTGTGACTTCTGAACACCAGGGTATGGGTAGATACAAGTGTGACTTCTGAACACCAGGATATGGGCAGATACAAGTGTGACTTCTGAACACTAGGGTATGGGTAGATACAAGTGTGACTTCAGAACACCAGGGTATGGGCAGATACAAGTGTGATGTCTGAACACCAGGGTATGGGTAGATACAAGTGTGACTTCTGAACACCAAGGTATTGGTAGATACAAGTGTGACTTCTGAACTACAGGGCATGGGTGGATACAGGTGTGACTTCTGAACACCAAGGTATGGGTAGATACAATTGTGACTTCTGAACACCAGGATATGGGCAGATACAAGTGTGACTTCTGAACACCAGGGTGTGGGTAGATACAAGTGTGACTTCTGAACACCAGGGTATGGGTAGATACAAGTGTGACTTCTGAACACCAGGGTATGGGTAGATACAAGTGTAACTTCTGAATACCAGGGTACGGGTAGATACAAGTGTGACTTCGGAACACCAAGGCATGGGTAGATACAAGTGTGACTTCTGAACACCAGGGTATGGGTAGATACAAGAAGTGTGACTTCTGAACACCAGGGAATGGGTAGATACAAGTGTGACTTCTGAATACCAGGAAATTGGTAGATACAAGTGTGACTTCTGAACACCAGGGTATGGGTAGATACAAGTGTGACTTCTGAACACCAGGAAATGGGTAGATACAAGTGTGACTTCTGAACACCAGGGTATGGGTAGATACATGTGTGACTTCTGAACACCAGGAAATGGGTAGATACAAGTGTGACTTCTGAACACCAGGGTATGGGTAGATACAAGTGTGACTTCTGAACAGCAGGATATGGGTAGATACAAGTGTGACTTCTGAACACCAGGGTATGGGTAGATACAAGTGTGACTTCTGAACACCAGGGTATGGGTAGATACAAGTGTGACTTCTGAGCACCAGGGTATGGGTAGATACAAGTGTGACGCCTGAACACCAGGGTATGGTTAGATACAAGTGTGACTTCTGAGCACCAGGGTATGGGTAGATACAAGTGTGACTTCTGAACACCAGGGTATGGGTAGATACAAGTGTGACTTCTGAACACCAGGGTGTGGGTAGATACAAGTGTGACTTCTGAACACCAGGGTATGGGTAGATACAAGTGTGACTTCTGAACACCAGGGTATGGTTAGATACAAGTGTGACTTCTGAGCACCAGGGTATGGGTAGATACAAGTGTGACTTCTGAACACCAGGGTATGGGTAGATACAAGTGTGACTTCTGAACACCAGGGTATGGGTAGATACAAGTGCAACTTCTGAATACCAGGGTACGGGTAGATACAAGTGTGACTTCGGAACACCAAGGCATGGGTAGATACAAGTGTGACTTCTGAACACCAGGGTATGGGTAGATACAAGAGGTGTGACGTCTGAACACCAGGGTATGGGTAGATACAAGTGTGACTTCTGAGCACCAGGGTATGGGTAGATACAAGTGTGACTTCTGAACACCAGGGTATGGGTAGATACAAGTGTGACTTCTGAACACCAGGGTATGGGTAGATACAAGTGTAACTTCTGAATACCAGGGTACGGGTAGATACAAGTGTGACTTCGGAACACCAAGGCATGGGTAGATACAAGTGTGAATTCTGAACACCAGGGTATGGGTAGATACAAGAAGTGTGACTTCTGAACACCAGGGAATGGGTAGATACAAGTGTGACTTCTGAATACCAGGATATGGGTAGATACAAGTGTGACTTCTGAACACCAGGAAATGGGTAGATACAAGTGTGACTTCTGAACACCAGGGTATGGGTAGATACAAGTGTGACTTCTGAAAACCAGGAAATGGGTAGATACAAGTGTGACTTCTGAACACCAGGGTATGGGTAGATACAAGTGTGACTTCTGAACAGCAGGATATGGGTAGACACAAGTGTGACTTCTGAACACCAGGGTATGGGTGGATACAAGTGTGACTTCTGAACACCAGGGTATGGGTAGATACAAGTGTGGCTTCTGAGCACCAGGGTATGGGTAGATACAAGTGTGACTTCTGAACACCAGGGTATGGTTAGATAAAAGTGTGACTTCTGAGCACCAGGGTATGGGTAGATTCAAGTGTGACTTCTGAACACCAGGGTATGGGTAGATACAAGTGTGACTTCTGAACACCAGGGTATGGGTAGATACAAGTGTAACTTCTGAAAACCAGGGTACGGGTAGATACAAGTGCGACTTCGGAACACCAAGGCATGGGTAGATACAAGTGTGACTTCTGAACACCAGGGTATGGGTAGATACAAGAAGTGTGACTTCTGAACACCAGGGAATGGGTAGATACAAGTGTGACTTCTGAACACCAGGAAATGGGTAGATACAAGTGTGACTTCTGAACACCAGGGTATGGGTAGATACAAGTGTGACTTCTGAACACCAGGAAATGGGTAGATACAAGTGTGACTTCTGAACACCAGGGTATGGGTAGATACAAGTGTGACTTCTGAACACCAGGATATGGGCAGATACAAGTGTGACTTCTGAACACTAGGGTATGGGTAGATACAAGTGTGACTTCAGAACACCAGGGTATGGGCAGATACAAGTGTGATGTCTGAACACCAGGGTATGGGTAGATACAAGTGTGACTTCTGAACACCAAGGTATTGGTAGATACAAGTGTGACTTCTGAACTACAGGGCATGGGTGGATACAGGTGTGACTTCTGAACACCAAGGTATGGGTAGATACAATTGTGACTTCTGAACACCAGGATATGGGCAGATACAAGTGTGACTTCTGAACACCAGGGTGTGGGTAGATACAAGTGTGACTTCTGAACACCAGGGTATGGGTAGATACAAGTGTGACTTCTAAACACCAGGGTATGGTTAGATACAAGTGTGACTTCTGAGCACCAGGGTATGGGTAGATACAAGTGTGACTTCTGAACACCAGGGTATGGGTAGATACAAGTGTGACTTCTGAACACCAGGGTATGGGTAGATACAAGTGCAACTTCTGAATACCAGGGTACGGGTAGATACAAGTGTGACTTCGGAACACCAAGGCATGGGTAGATACAAGTGTGACTTCTGAACACCAGGGTATGGGTAGATACAAGAGGTGTGACGTCTGAACACCAGGGTATGGGTAGATACAAGTGTGACTTCTGAGCACCAGGGTATGGGTAGATACAAGTGTGACTTCTGAACACCAGGGTATGGGTAGATACAAGTGTGACTTCTGAACACCAGGGTATGGGTAGATACAAGTGTAACTTCTGAATACCATGGTACGGGTAGATACAAGTGTGACTTCGGAACACCAAGGCATGGGTAGATACAAGTGTGACTTCTGAACACCAGGGTATGGGTAGATACAAGAAGTGTGACTTCTGAACACCAGGGAATGGGTAGATACAAGTGTGACTTCTGAATACCAGGATATGGGTAGATACAAGTGTGACTTCTGAACACCAGGAAATGGGTAGATACAAGTGTGACTTCTGAACACCAGGGTATGGGTAGATACAAGTGTGACTTCTGAAAACCAGGAAATGGGTAGATACAAGTGTGACTTCTGAACACCAGGGTATGGGTAGATACAAGTGTGACTTCTGAACAGCAGGATATGGGTAGACACAAGTGTGACTTCTGAACACCAGGGTATGGGTGGATACAAGTGTGACTTCTCAACACCAGGGTATGGGTAGATACAAGTGTGACTTCTGAGCACCAGGGTATGGGTAGATACAAGTGTGACTTCTGAACACCAGGGTATGGTTAGATAAAAGTGTGACTTCTGAGCACCAGGGTATGGGTAGATTCAAGTGTGACTTCTGAACACCAGGGTATGGGTAGATACAAGTGTGACTTCTGAACACCAGGGTATGGGTAGATACAAGTGTAACTTCTGAATACCAGGGTACGGGTAGATACAAGTGTGACTTCGGAACACCAAGGCATGGGTAGATACAAGTGTGACTTCTGAACACCAGGGTATGGGTAGATACAAGAAGTGTGACTTCTGAACACCAGGGAATGGGTAGATACAAGTGTGACTTCTGAACACCAGGAAATGGGTAGATACAAGTGTGACTTCTGAACACCAGGGTATGGGTAGATACAAGTGTGACTTCTGAACACCAGGAAATGGGTAGATACAAGTGTGACTTCTGAACACCAGGGTATGGGTAGATACATGTGTGACTTCTGAACACGAGGAAATGGGTAGATACAAGTGTGACTTCTGAACACCAGGGTATGGGTAGACACAAGTGTGACTTCTGAACAGCAGGATATGGGTAGATACAAGTGTGACTTCTGAACACCAGGGTATGGGTAGATACAAGTGTGACTTCTGAACACCAGGGTATGGGTAGATACAAGTGTGACTTCTGAGCACCAGGGTATGGGTAGATACAAGTGTGACGTCTGAACACCAGGGTATGGTTAGATACAAGTGTGACTTCTGAGCACCAGGGTATGGGTAGATACAAGTGTGACTTCTGAACACCAGGGTATGGGTAGATACAAGTGTGACTTCTGAACACCAGGGTGTGGGTAGATACAAGTGTGACTTCTGAACACCAGGGTATGGGTAGATACAAGTGTGACTTCTGAACACCAGGGTATGGTTAGATACAAGTGTGACTTCTGAGCACCAGGGTATGGGTAGATACAAGTGTGACTTCTGAACACCAGGGTATGGGTAGATACAAGTGTGACTTCTGAACACCAGGGTATGGGTAGATACAAGTGCAACTTCTGAATACCAGGGTACGGGTAGATACAAGTGTGACTTCGGAACACCAAGGCATGGGTAGATACAAGTGTGACTTCTGAACACCAGGGTATGGGTAGATACAAGAGGTGTGACGTCTGAACACCAGGGTATGGGTAGATACAAGTGTGACTTCTGAACACCAAGGTATGGGTAGATACAAGTGTGACTTCTGAGCACCAGGGTATGGGTAGATACAAGTGTGACTTCTGAACACCAAGGTATGGGTAGATACAGGTGTGACTTCTGAACACCAGGATATGGGTAGATACAAGTGTGACTTCTGAACTACAAGGCTTGGGTAGATACAAGTGTGACTAATGAACACCAGGGTATGGGTAGATACAAGTGTGACTTCTGAACACCAGGATATGGGCAGATACAAGTGTGACTTCTGAACACTAGGGTATGGGTAGATACAAGTGTGACTTCAGAACACCAGGGTATGGGCAGATACAAGTGTGATGTCTGAACACCAGGGTATGGGTAGATACAAGTGTGACTTCTGAACACCAAGGTATTGGTAGATACAAGTGTGACTTCTGAACTACAGGGCATGGGTGGATACAGGTGTGACTTCTGAACACCAAGGTATGGGTAGATACAATTGTGACTTCTGAACACCAGGATATGGGCAGATACAAGTGTGACTTCTGAACACTAGGGTATGGCCAGATACAAGTGTGACTTCTGAACACCAAGGTATGGGTAGATACAGGTGTGACTTCTGAACACCAGGATATGGGTAGATACAAGTGTGACTTCTGAACTACAAGGCTTGGGTAGATACAAGTGTGACTAATGAACACCAGGGTATGGGTAGATACAAGTGTGACTTCTGAACTACAGTTTATGGGTAGATACAGGTGAGATTTCTGAACACCTGGGTATGGGTAGATACAAGTATGACTTCTGAACACCAGGGTATGGATAGATACAAGTGTGACTTCTGAACACCAAGGTATGGGTAGTTACAGGTGTGACTTCTGAACACCAAGGTATGGGTAGATACAAGTGTGACATCTGAACAAAAGGATATGGGTTGATACAAGTGTGACCTTCTGAACACCAGGGTATGGGTAGATACAAATGTGAATTCTCAACACCAGAGTATGGGTAGATACAATTGTGACTTCTGAACTACAGTGTATGGATAGATGCAGGTTTGACTTCTGAACACCAGGGTATGGGTAGATCCAGGTGTGACTTCTGAACACCAGGGTATGGGTAGATACAAGTATGACTTCTGAACACCAGGGTATGGGTAGATACAAGTGTGACTTCTGAACACCAGGGTATGGGTAGATACAGGTGTGACTTCTGAACACCAAGGTATGGGTAGATATAAGTGTGACTTCTGAACTACAGTGTATGAGTAGATACAAGTGTGACTTCTGAACTACATGGCATGGGTAGATACAAGTGTGACTTTTGAACACCAAGGTATGGGTAGATACAAGTGTGACTTCTTAATATCAGGGTATGGGTAGATACAAGTGTGACTTCTGAACTACAGGGCATGTGTAGATACAAGTGGAACTTCTGAACACCAGGGTATGGGTAGATACAAGTGTGACTTCTGAACACCAGGGTATTGGTAGATACAAGTGTGACTTCTGAACTACAGGGCATGGGTAGATACAGGTGTGACTTCTGAACACCAAGGTATGGGTAGATACAATTGTGACTGCTGAACTACAGTTTATGGGTAGATACAGGTGAGATTTCTGAACACCTGGGTATGGGTAGATACAAGTATGACTTCTGAACACCAGGGTATGGGTAGATACAAGTGTGACTTCTGAACACCAAGGTATGGGTAGTTACAGGTGTGACTTCTGAACACTAAGGTATGGGTAGATACAAGTGTGACGTCTGAACAAAAGGATATGGGTAGATACAAGTGTGACTTTCCGAACACCAGGGTATGGGTAGATACAAATGTGAATTCTGAACACCAGAGTATGGGTAGATACAAGTGTGACTTCTGAACTACAGGGCATGGGTAGATACAGGTGTGACTTCTGAACACCAAGGTATGGGTAGATACAAGTGTGACTTTTGAACTACAGTGTATGGATAGATGCAGGTTTGACTTCTGAACATCAGGGTATGGGTAGATACAGGTGTGACTTCTGAACACCAAGGTATGGGTAGATATAAGTGTGACTTCAGAACACCAGGGTATGAGTAGATACAAGTGTGACTTCTGAGCACCAGGGTATGGGTAGATACAAGTGTGACTTCTGAACTACAGTGTATGAGTAGATACAAATGTGACTTTTGAACTACATGGCATGGGTAGATACAAGTGTGAACACCAAGGTATGGGTAGATACAAGTGTGACTTCTTAATATCAGGGTATGGGTAGATACAAGTGTGACTTCTGAACTACAGGGCATGTGTAGATACAAGTGTAACTTCTGAACACCAGGGTATGGGTAGATACAAGTGTGACTTCTGAACACCAGGGTATGGGTAGATAAACGTGTGAATTCTGCACTACAGGATATGGGTAGATACAAGTGTGACATCTGAACAAAAGGATATGGGTAGATACAAGTGTGACCTTCTGAACACCAGGGTATGGGTAGATACAAATGTGAATTCTCAACACCAGAGTATGGGTAGATACAAGTGTGACTTCTGAACTACAGGGCATGGGTAGATACAGGTGTGACTTCTGAACACCAAGGTATGGGTAGATACAAGTGTGACTTTTGAACTACAGTGTATGGATAGATGCAGGTTTGACTTCTGAACACCAGGGTATGGGTAGATCCAGGTGTGACTTCTGAACACCAGGGTATGGGTAGATACAAGTATGACTTCTGAACACCAGGGTATGGGTAGATACAAGTGTGACTTCTGAACACCAGGGTATGGGTAGATACAGGTGTGACTTCTGAACACCAAGGTATGGGTAGATATAAGTGTGACTTCTGAACTACAGTGTATGAGTAGATACAAGTGTGACTTCTGAACTACATGGCATGGGTAGATACAAGTGTGACTTTTGAACACTTGAACTACATGGCATGGGTAGATACAAGTGTGAACACCAAGGTATGGGTAGATACAAGTGTGACTTCTTAATATCAGGGTATGGGTAGATACAAGTGTGACTTCTGAACTACAGGGCATGTGTAGATACAAGTGTAACTTCTGAACACCAGGGTATGGGTAGATACAAGTGTGACTTCTGAACACCAGGGTATGGGTAGATAAACGTGTGAATTCTGCACTACAGGATATGGGTAGATACAAGTGTGACATCTGAACAAAAGGATATGGGTAGATACAAGTGTGACCTTCTGAACACCAGGGTATGGGTAGATACAAATGTGAATTCTCAACACCAGAGTATGGGTAGATACAAGTGTGACTTCTGAACTACAGGGCATGGGTAGATACAGGTGTGACTTCTGAACACCAAGGTATGGGTAGATACAAGTGTGACTTTGAACTACAGTGTATGGATAGATGCAGGTTTGACTTCTGAACACCAGGGTATGGGTAGATCCAGGTGTGACTTCTGAACACCAGGGTATGGGTAGATACAAGTATGACTTCTGAACACCAGGGTATGGGTAGATACAAGTGTGACTTCTGAACACCAGGGTATGGGTAGATACAGGTGTGACTTCTGAACACCAAGGTATGGGTAGATATAAGTGTGACTTCTGAACTACAGTGTATGAGTAGATACAAGTGTGACTTCTGAACTACATGGCATGGGTAGATACAAGTGTGACTTTTGAACACCAAGGTATGGGTAGATACAAGTGTGACTTCTTAATATCAGGGTATGGGTAGATAGAAGTGTGACCTCTGAACTACAGGGCATGTGTAGATACAAGTGGAACTTCTGAACACCAGGGTATGGGTAGATACAAGTGTGACTTCTGAACACCAGGGTATTGGTAGATACAAGTGTGACTTCTGAACTACAGGGCATGGGTAGATACAGGTGTGACTTCTGAACACACAGGTATGGGTAGATACAATTGTGACTGCTGAACTACAGTTTATGGGTAGATACAGGTGAGATTTCTGAACACCTGGGTATGGGTAGATACAAATATGACTTCTGAACACCAGGGTATGGGTAGATACAAGTGTGACTTCTGAACACCAAGGTATGGGTAGTTACAGGTGTGACTTCTGAACACTAAGGTATGGGTAGATACAAGTGTGACGTCTGAACAAAAGGATATGGGTAGATACAAGTGTGACTTTCCGAACACCAGGGTATGGGTAGATACAAATGTGAATTCTGAACACCAGAGTATGGGGAGATACAAGTGTGACTTCTGAACTACAGGGCATGGGTAGATACAGGTGTGACTTCTGAACACCAAGGTATGGGTAGATACAAGTGTGACTTTGAACTACAGTGTATGGATAGATGCAGGTTTGACTTCTGAACATCAGGGTATGGGTAGATACAGGTGTGACTTCTGAACACCAAGGTATGGGTAGATATAAGTGTGACTTCAGAACACCAGGGTATGAGTAGATACAAGTGTGACTTCTGAGCACCAGGGTATGGGTAGATACAAGTGTGACTTCTGAACTACAGTGTATGAGTAGATACAAATGTGACTTTTGAACTACATGGCATGGGTAGATACAAGTGTGAACACCAAGGTATGGGTAGATACAAGTGTGACTTCTTAATATCAGGGTATGGGTAGATACAAGTGTGACTTCTGAACTACAGGGCATGTGTAGATACAAGTGTAACTTCTGAACACCAGGGTATGGGTAGATACAAGTGTGACTTCTGAACACCAGGGTATGGGTAGATAAACGTGTGAATTCTGCACTACAGGATAAGGGTAGATACAAGTGTGACATCTGAACAAAAGGATATGGGTAGATACAAGTGTGACCTTCTGAACACCAGGGTATGGGTAGATACAAATGTGAATTCTCAACACCAGAGTATGGGTAGATACAAGTGTGACTTCTGAACTACAGGGCATGGGTAGATACAGGTGTGACTTCTGAACACCAAGGTATGGGTAGATACAAGTGTGACTTTTGAACTACAGTGTATGGATAGATGCAGGTTTGACTTCTGAACACCAGGGTATGGGTAGATCCAGGTGTGACTTCTGAACACCAGGGTATGGGTAGATACAAGTATGACTTCTGAACACCAGGGTATGGGTAGATACAAGTGTGACTTCTGAACACCAGGGTATGGGTAGATACAGGTGTGACTTCTGAACACCAAGGTATGGGTAGATATAAGTGTGACTTCTGAACTACAGTGTATGAGTAGATACAAGTGTGACTTCTGAACTACATGGCATGGGTAGATACAAGTGTGACTTTTGAACACCAAGGTATGGGTAGATACAAGTGTGACTTCTTAATATCAGGGTATGGGTAGATACAAGTGTGACTTCTGAACTACAGGGCATGTGTAGATACAAGTGGAACTTCTGAACACCAGGGTATGGGTAGATACAAGTGTGACTTCTGAACACCAGGGTATTGGTAGATACAAGTGTGACTTCTGAACTACAGGGCATGGGTAGATACAGGTGTGACTTCTGAACACCAAGGTATGGGTAGATACAATTGTGACTGCTGAACTACAGTTTATGGGTAGATACAGGTGAGATTTCTGAACACCTGGGTATGGGTAGATACAAGTATGACTTCTGAACACCAGGGTATGGGTAGATACAAGTGTGACTTCTGAACACCAAGGTATGGGTAGTTACAGGTGTGACTTCTGAACACTAAGGTATGGGTAGATACAAGTGTGACGTCTGAACAAAAGGATATGGGTAGATACAAGTGTGACTTTCCGAACACCAGGGTATGGGTAGATACAAATGTGAATTCTGAACACCAGAGTATGGGTAGATACAAGTGTGACTTCTGAACTACAGGGCATGGGTAGATACAGGTGTGACTTCTGAACACCAAGGTATGGGTAGATACAAGTGTGACTTTTGAACTACAGTGTATGGATAGATGCAGGTTTGACTTCTGAACATCAGGGTATGGGTAGATACAGGTGTGACTTCTGAACACCAAGGTATGGGTAGATATAAGTGTGACTTCAGAACACCAGGGTATGAGTAGATACAAGTGTGACTTCTGAGCACCAGGGTATGGGTAGATACAAGTGTGACTTCTGAACTACAGTGTATGAGTAGATACAAATGTGACTTTTGAACTACATGGCATGGGTAGATACAAGTGTGTACACCAAGGTATGGGTAGATACAAGTGTGACTTCTTAATATCAGGGTATGGGTAGATACAAGTGTGACTTCTGAACTACAGGGCATGTGTAGATACAAGTGTAACTTCTGAACACCAGGGTATGGGTAGATACAAGTGTGACTTCTGAACACCAGGGTATGGGTAGATAAACGTGTGAATTCTGCACTACAGGATATGGGTAGATACAAGTGTGACTTCTGAACACCAGGGTGTGGGTAGATACAAGTGTGACTTCTGAACAACAGGATATGGGTAGATACAAGTGTGACGTCTGAACACTAAGATATGGGTAGATACAAGTGTGACTTCTGAACACCAGGGTATGGATAGATACAAGTGTGACTTCTGAACACCAGAGTATGGGTAGATACAAGTGTGACTTCTGAACCCTAGGGTATGTGCAGATACAAGTGTGACTTCTGAACACCAGGGTATGGGTAGATACAAGTGTGACTTCAGAACACCAGGGTATGAGTAGAAACAAGTGTGACTTCTGAGCACCAGGGTATGGGTAGATACAAGTGTGACTTTTGAACTACAGGGCATGGGTAGATACAGGTGTGACTTCTGAACACCAAGGTATGGGTAGATACAAGTGTGACTTCTGACCTACAGGGTATGCGTAGATACAGGTGTGACTTCTGAACACCAGGGTATGGGTAGATACAAGTATGACTTCTGAACACCAGGGTATGGGTAGATACAAGTGTGACTTCTGAACACCAAAGTATGGGTAGATACAGTTGTGACTTCTGAACACCAAGGTATGGGTAGATACAAGTGTGACTTCTGAACTGCAGTGTATGGGCAGATACAAATGTGACTTCTAAACACCAGAGCATGGGTAGATAGAAGTATGACTTCTGAACATCAGGGTATGGGTAGATACAGGTGTGACTTCTGAACACCAAGGTATGGGCAGATACAAGTGTGACTTCTGAACTACAGGGCATGGGTAGATACAAGTGTGACTTCTGAACACCAGTGTATGGGTAGATACAAGTGTGACTTCTGAACACCAAGGTATGGGAAGTTACAGGTGTGACTTCTGAACACCAAGGTATGGGTAGATACAAGTGTGACGTCTGAACACCAGGATATGGGTAGATACAAGTGTGACTTTCTGAACACCAGGGTATGGGTAGATACAAATGTGAATTCTGAACACCAGAGTATGGGTAGATACAAGTGTGACTTCTGAACTACAGGGCATGGGTAGATACAGGTTTGACTTCTGAACACCAGGGTATGGGTAGATCCAGGTGTGACTTCTGAACCTAAGGGTATGGGTAGATACAAGTATGACTTCTGAACACCAGGGTATGGGTAGATACAAGTGTGACTTCTGAACACCAGGGTATGGGTAGATACAGGTGTGACTTCTGAACATGAAGGTATGGGTAGATACAAGTGTGACTTCTGAACTACAGGGTATGGGCAGATACAAGTGTGACTTCTGAACACCAGGGTATGGGTAGATACAACTGTGACTTCTGAACACCAGGGTATGGGTAGATACAAGTGTGACTTCTGAACACCAAGGTATGGGTAGATATAAGTGTGACTTCTGAACTACAGTGTATGAGTAGATACAAGTATGACTTCTGAACTACATGGCATGGGTAGATACAAGTGTGACTTCTGAACACCAATGTATGGGTAGATACAAGTGTGACTTCTTAATATCAGGGTATGGGTAGATACAAGTGTGACTTCTGAACTACAGGGCATGTGTAGATACAAGTGTAACTTCTGAACACCAGGGTATGGGTAGATACAAGTGTGACTTCTGAACACCAGGGTATGGGTAGATAAAAGTGTGACTTCTGCACTACAGGGTATGAGTAGATACAAGTGTGACTTCTGAACACCAGGGTGTGGGTAGATACAAGTGTGACTTCTCAACAACAGGATATGGGTAGATACAAGTGTGACTTCTGAACACTAGGATATGGGTAGATACAAGTGTGACTTCTGAACTGCAGTGTATGGGCAGATACAAATGTGACTTCTAAACACCAGAGCATGGGTAGATAGAAGTATGACTTCTGAACATCAGGGTATGGGTAGATAGAGGTGTGACTTCTGAACACCAAGGTATGGGCAGATACAAGTGTGACTTCTGAACTACAGGGCATGGGTAGATACAAGTGTGACTTCTGAACACCAGTGTATGGGTAGATACAAGTGTGACTTCTGAACACCAAGGTATGGGAAGTTACAGGTGTGACTTCTGAACACCAAGGTATGGGTAGATACAAGTGTGACGTCTGAACACCAGGATATGGGTAGATACAAGTGTGACTTTCTGAACACCAGGGTATGGGTAGATACAAATGTGAATTCTGAACACCAGAGTATGGGTAGATACAAGTGTGACTTCTGAACTACAGGGCATGGGTAGATACAGGTTTGACTTCTGAACACCAGGGTATGGGTAGATCCAGGTGTGACTTCTGAACATAAGGGTATGGGTAGATACAAGTATGAATTCTGAACACCAGGGTATGGGTAGATACAAGTGTGACTTCTGAACACCAGGGTATGGGTAGATACAGGTGTGACTTCTGAACATGAAGGTATGGGTAGATACAAGTGTGACTTCTGAACTACAGGGTATGGGCAGATACAAGTGTGACTTCTGAACACCAGGGTATGGGTAGATACAACTGTGACTTCTGAACACCAGGGTATGGGTAGATACAAGTGTGACTTCTGAACACCAAGGTATGGGTAGATATAAGTGTGACTTCTGAACTACAGTGTATGAGTAGATAAAAGTATGACTTCTGAACTACATGGCATGGGTAGATACAAGTGTGACTTCTGAACACCAATGTATGGGTAGATACAAGTGTGACTTCTTAATATCAGGGTATGGGTAGATACAAGTGTGACTTCTGAACTACAGGGCATGTGTAGATACAAGTGTAACTTCTGAACACCAGGGTATGGGTAGATACAAGTGTGACTTCTGAACACCAGGGTATGGGTAGATAAAAGTGTGACTTCTGCACTACAGGGTATGAGTAGATACAAGTGTGACTTCTGAACACCAGGGTGTGGGTAGATACAAGTGTGACTTCTGAACACCAGGGTATGGGTAGATAAAGGTGTGACTTCTGAACATGAAGGTATGGGTAGATACAAGTGTGACTTCTGAACTACAGGGTATGGGCAGATACAAGTGTGACTTCTGAACACCAGGGTATGGGTAGATACAACTGTGACTTCTGAACACCAGGGTATGGGTAGATACAAGTGTGACTTCTGAACACCAAGGTATGGGTAGATATAAGTGTGACTTCTGAACTACAGTGTATGAGTAGATACAAGTATGACTTCTGAACTACATGGCATGGGTAGATACAAGTGTGACTTCTGAACACCAATGTATGGGTAGATACAAGTGTGACTTCTTAATATCAGGGTATGGGTAGATACAAGTGTGACTTCTGAACTACAGGGCATGTGTAGATACAAGTGTAACTTCTGAACACCAGGGTATGGGTAGATACAAGTGTGACTTCTGAACACCAGGGTATGGGTAGATAAAAGTGTGACTTCTGCACTACAGGGTATGAGTAGATACAAGTGTGACTTCTGAACACCAGGGTGTGGGTAGATACAAGTGTGACTTCTGAACAACAGGATATGGGTAGATACAAGTGTGACTTCTGAACACTAGGATATGGGTAGATACAAGTGTGACTTCTGAACACCAGGGTATGGGTAGATACAAGTGTGACTTCTGAACACCAGAGTATGGGTAGATACAAGTGTGACTTCTGAACACTAGGGTATAGGCAGATACAAGTGTGACTTCTGAACACCAAGGTATGGGTAGATACAAGTGTGACTTCAGAACACCAGGGTATGAGTAGATACAAGTGTGACTTCTGAGCACCAGGGTATGGGTAGATACAAGTGTGACTTCTGAACACCAGGGTATGGGTAGATACAAGTGTGACTTCTGAACACCAGTGTATGGGTAGATACAAGTGTGACTTCTGAACACTAGGGTATGGGCAGATACAAGTGTGACTTCTGAACACCAAGGTATGAGTAGATGCAAGTGTGACATCTGAACTACAGGGTATGGGTAGATACAGGTGTGACTTCTGAACACCTGGGTATGGGTAGATACAAGTATGACTTCTGAATACCAGGGTATGGGTAGATACAAGTGTGACTTCGGAACACCAAGGTATGGGTAGTTACAGGTGTGACTTCTGAACACCAAGGTATGGGTAGATACAAGTGTGACGTCTGAACAAAAGGATATGGGTAGATACAAGTGTGACCTTCCGAACACCAGGGTATGGGTAGATACAAATGTGAATTCTGAACACCAGAGTATGGGTAGAGACAAGTGTGACTTCTGAACTACAGGGCATGGGTAGATACAGGTGTGACTTCTGAACACCAAGGTATGGGTAGATAGAAGTGTGACTTTTGAACTACAGTGTATGGATAGATGCAGGTTTGACTTCTGAACACCAGGGTATGGGTAGATCCAGGTGTGACTTCTGAACACCAGGGTATGGGTAGATACAAGTATGACTTCTGGACACCAGGGTATGGTTAGATACATGTGTGACTTCTGAACACCAGAGTATGGGTAGATACAAGTGTGACTTCTGAACACTAGGGTATGGGCAGATACAAGTGTGACTTCTGAACACCAGAGTATGGGTAGATACAAGTGTGACTTCAGAACACCAGGGTATGAGTAGATACAAGTGTGACTTCTGAGCACCAGGGTATGGGTAGATACAAGTGTGACTTCTGAACACCAGGGTATGGGTAGATACAAGTGTGACTTCTGAACACCAGAGTATGGGTAGATACAAGTGTGACTTCAGAACACCAGGGTATGGGCAGATACAAGTGTGATGTCTGAACACCAGGGTATGGGTAGATACAAGTGTGACTTCTGAACACCAGGGTATTGGTAGATACAAGTGTGACTTCTGAACTACAGGGCATGGGTGGATACAGGTGTGACTTCTGAACACCAAGGTATGGGTAGATACAATTGTGACTGCTGAACTACAGTTTATGGGCAGATACAGGTGAGACTTCTGAACACCTGGGTATGGGTAGATACAAGTATGACTTCTGAACACCAGGGTATGGGTAGATACAAATGTGACTTCTGAACACCAAGGTATGGGTAGTTACAGGTGTGACTTCTGAACACCAAGGTATGGGTAGATACAAGTGTGACATATGAACAAAAGGATATGGGTAGATACAAGTGTGACCTTCTGAACACCAGGGTATGGGTAGATACAAATGTGAATTCTCAACACCAGAGTATGGGTAGATACAAGTGTGACTTCTGAACTACAGGGCATGGGTAGATACATGTGTGACTTCTGAACACCAAGGTATGGGTAGATATAAGTGTGACTTCTGAACTACAGTGTATGAGTAGATACAAGTGTGACTTCTGAACTACATGGCATGGGTAGATACAAGTGTGACTTTTGAACTCCAAGGTATGGGTAGATACAAGTGTGACTTCTTAATATCAGGGTATGGGTAGATACAAGTGTGACTTCTGAACTACAGGGCATGTGTAGATACAAGTGGAACTTCTGAACACCAGGGTATGGGTAGATACAAGTGTGACTTCTGAACACCAGGGTATTGGTAGATACAAGTGTGACTTCTGAACTACAGGGCATGGGTAGATACAGGTGTGACTTCTGAACACCAAGGTATGGGTAGATACAATTGCGACTGCTGAACTACAGTTTATGGGTAGATACAGGTGAGACTTCTGAACACCTGGGTATGGGTAGATACAAGTATGACTTCTGAACACCAGGGTATGGGTAGATACAAGTGTGACTTCTGAACACCAAGGTATGGGTAGTTACAGGTGTGACTTCTGAACACCAAGGTATGGGTAGATACAAGTGTGACGTCTGAACAAAAGGATATGGGTAGATACAAGTGTGACCTTCCGAACACTAGGGTATGGGTAGATACAAATGTGAATTCTGAACACCAGAGTATGGGTAGAGACAAGTGTGACTTCTGAACTACAGGGCATGGGTAGATACAGGTGTGACTTCTGAACACCAAGGTATGGGTAGATACAAGAGTGACTTTTGAACTACAGTGTATGGATAGATGCAGGTTTGACTTCTGAACACCAGGGTATGGGTAGATCCAGGTGTGACTTCTGAACACCAGGGTATGGGTAGATACAAGTATGACTTCTGAACACCAGGGTATGGGTAGATACAAGTGTGACTTCTGAACACCAGAGTATGGGTAGATACAAGTGTGACTTCTGAACACTAGGGTATGGGCAGATACAAGTGTGACTTCTGAACACCAGGGTATGGGTAGATACAAGTGTGACTTCAGAACACCAGGGTATGAGTAGATACAAGTGTGACTTCTGAGCACCAGGGTATGGGTAGATACAAGTGTGACTTCTGAACACCAGGGTATGGGTAGATACAAGTGTGACTTCTGAACACCAGAGTATGGGTAGATACAAGTGTGACTTCAGAACACCAGGGTATGGGCAGATACAAGTGTGATGTCTGAACACCAGGGTATGGGTAGATACAAGTGTGACTTCTGAACACCAGGGTATTGGTAGATACAAGTGTGACTTCTGAACTACAGGGCATGGGTGGATACAGGTGTGACTTCTGAACACCAAGGTATGGGTAGATACAATTGTGACTGCTGAACTACAGTTTATGGGTAGATACAAGTGAGACTTCTGAACACCTGGGTATGGGTAGATACAAGTATGACTTCTGAACACCAGGGTATGGGTAGATACAAATGTGACTTCTGAACACCAAGGCATGGGTAGATACAAGTGTGACATCTGAACAAAAGGATATGGGTAGATACTAGTGTGACCTTCTGAACACCAGGGTATGGGTAGATACAAATGTGAATTCTCAACACCAGAGTATGGGTAGATACAAGTGTGACTTCTGAACTACAGGGCATGGGTAGATACATGTGTGACTTCTGAACACCAAGGTATGGGTAGATACAAGTGTGACTTTTGAACTACAGTGTATGGATAGATGCAGGTTTGACTTCTGAACACCAGGGTATGGGTAGATCCAGGTGTGACTTCTGAACACCAGGGTATGGGTAGATACAAGTATGACTTCTGAACACCAGGGTATGTGTAGATACAAGTGTGACTTCTGAACACCAAAGTATGGGTAGATACAGTTGTGACTTCTGAACACCAAGGTATGGGTAGATACAAGTGTGACTTCTGAAGTGCAGTGTATGGGCAGATACAATTGTGACTTCTAAACATCAGAGCATGGGTAGATAGAAGTATGACTTCTGAACACCAGGGTATGGGTAGATACAGGTGTGACTTCTGAACACCAAGGTATGGGTAGATACAAGTGTGACTTCTGAACTACAGGGCATGGGTAGATACAAGTGTGACTTCTGAACACCAGGGTATGGGTAGATACAAGTGTGACTTCTGAACACCAGGGTATGGGTAGATACATGTGTGACTTCTGAATATCACGGCATGGGTAGATACAAGTGTGACGTCTGAACTGCAGGGCATGAGTAGATACAAGTGTGACTTCTGAACACCAGGGTATGGGTAGATACAAGTGTGACTTCTTAATATCAGGGTATGGGTAGATACAAGTGTGACTTCTGAACTACAGGCATGGGTAGATACAAGTGTAACTTCTGAACACCAGGGTATGGGTAGATACAAGTGTGACTTCTGAACACCAGGGTATGGGTAGATACAAGTGTGACTTCTGAATATCAAGGAATGGGCAGATACAAGTGTGACATCTGAACTACAGGGCATGGGTAGATACAATGGTGACTTCTGAACACCAGGGTATGAGTAGATACAGGTATGACTTCTGAACACCAAGGTATGGGTAGATACAAGTGTAACTTCTGAACAACAGAGTATGGGTAGATACAAGTGTGACTGCTGAACACCCGGGTATGGGTAGATACAGGTGTGACTTCTGAATACCGGGGTATGGGTAGATAAGAGTGTGACTTCTGAACACCAAGTAAATCAAATTGTAAAAGACTGCAGTAGTTTAATAGGTTGTGTCAAAAATATTTTCAGTCAAGAAGGTTGGATATGATGAAAACCATTTATCTGAGCTAATGAGCTTACTTATACCCAAAATAGAATTTGGGCAATGCTTCTGGTTCTTCTTTAAAAAAATCTCAGATCCCCAAATCAGAAAATGCCCCAAAAAAGTTTACTGAAATAATTCAAAATAAGGAAAATAAATCAATGAAATATAGACTGAAGGAAATTTATCTCTTCCCACTATATTAAAGCCTTCTATATCAGAACACCGAACATTCAAAATGTCGAGTGTTCTAATATCAAACCCTAGCAATAGAAAAAAAAACATCGAACATTCGTAACAACAAATTTTTATCTAGGGAATAAATTTACTGTTCCAAAACACATACACACAACACAAGCACACCAAACAAACAGCAATCCACACACATACACCTAAACTTGTACACCTAACCCTTCACTAAACTATGCATACACCACTAACTATCCACTTACCTTAACCCAAACCCTAACCCTAAGGTCCGTCACTATCGCACAGTCACGTCACCCGTGCCCTAACCCTAACTCACCTAACCCGCCCTAACCCACACGTCCACACAATCACACATTTTACCTGACCCGTGCCCTAACCCTAACTCACCTAACCCGGACTAACCTACACGTCCACACAATCGCACACTTACCTGAACCCGACCCGTAACTTTCCACCAGAGCGCTGAAACTACTGAAGCAACAGAAACAGACAACCAAATTCTTTCCCTAGGAAAGAATTCGGTTTCCTGTTACTTCGATATTTTCAGCATTCGTTGAAAACGGGTCAATATTAGAACACCCGACATTTCAAATGTCCGGTGTTCTAATATAGACCCTATTAAAGAACATGTTAGGGATGATCTTATACTGTGCTCTAAGGTAACTAGGCTTGCCCTCTTATGGGAATATTTAGGTTTAAGAAAGAGAGACATCAAAATCAGATTAAACTATTAACTTACAGTAAGTACAAGAAAATGATTCACTGGCTCTCTGAAAGGACAGTAAGGGGGTAGAATTCCTTGTCATCCTGTATTTATTTATTTATTTATGTATGTATGAATGTATATATGTAAGTATGTAAACTTATTTGCAGGGATAGTACACTGATCTCAGTGGCTCATTTATGTATTTATTTATGGATGTATGTTTGTAGGTATATATGTATGTAAGTATGTACCTTTGTTTACAGGGGTAGTGCACTGATCTGTGGCTCATATATTTATTTATGTATGTGTGTGCGTGTGTGTGTGTGTGTGTGTGTGTGTGTGTGTGTGTGTGTGTGTGTGTGTGTGTGTGTGTGTGTGTGTGTATGAATTTATGTAGGCAAGTATGTACATTTTTACAGGGGTAGTGCACTGATCTCAGTGTCCCATTTTCAGGCAGAGTACAGAAGTAATTAATGACAGAGCACTTTTACAAAGATAAACATCCATCCACTTGAGGCCATGCTTTTCTCCAGGAAAGTCAACAATCAGTGATGGCAATAATATATTACAATATGTAATATATTACTGTAATATATTACAATTTCTGGTAACTGGTAATATAACTTTTTCAAATTAGTAACTAGTAATAATAATATATTATTGTTTTTAGTAACTAGTAACTTAAATGTGTATTACTTTGAGTTACTTTTGCTTAAACCAGTGGTTCTCAATGTGGGCGATAGCGCCCCCTAAACAGTGATGGAAAACTTCCACAGTCCTTATATAGTATGGATAGTAATCAGATGTTAAGAGGTAATAGAGACTTTGAAGTGACAATTTGGATAAAAAGTTACAACATAATGTTGGCACAGCTCATAGCACGTAGCATTCATAATAGATCATTAAAATTAGTCTGGAGCAAAATTTATTTCATTTTTTTAGCACTTCAAGGAGGTGAAAGTTAATGGGACTCTCACCCACTAAAACATCCCCTAACACTGGGACGATTCTAGCCTGCTAGAGATCATATTGTTACCTTGCCGTATAATAAATGGCACTGGTTCTCTATACCACCATCAATCGGAATCGAACTCATCACTCATTAGTTGAGCACCAGATGCTCCAACTCACTGCACCAAGCAGGACACTTCGAATGGCTCTATGATCAACCAACTTTTCTCTTGACAATTTTGTGTTATGTTCTATTTATAATTCTTTTCAGGTTTCAATTTTTACTTGCTGAAATTAGACAAAATGTGATAGGTTTTTATAGGTGTTGTGTTGCTCGCTGGTTTGGTTTAATTATTATCTGTGACTCTGTTGCTATAAAGACTAACCCCGGGATTCATGAAGCTTGTGCCAGGCGCAGGAGTAGCGTAGGCGGAATAATGCCAAATATGGCCGTCGAGCGATTCAGGTACGATCCAATACCACGTGCACTACCGGCGTACACCAGAACTGCACAGCCCTAGGCATAGGTATGCTAATCACCCCATGCACAGTGTCGTACCATGCAAATGAAGGCATATAGCGATTCATGAAATGGTGCAGGTGTAGCGTAAGGCCACGGAAATGTAAACCAAAAAACACGGTTTACATTTTACCAAACAGAACATCTGAGCTATGGAAGTGGACCAGACTCATGTATTACAAAGTTAACATATGCGAATGGCTAAATACACAGCCAATGGCATAAGAAAGGATGCACAACACCTAAAAAAACAACTTTAATGTCATGTCCACAGTAATGCAAAGTACAACCGCAGGGCATGTGTGCGCAAACTGGAACATAAAGAAAATATATAAAAATGTCATAAAATCGCAATGTAATACAAATCAGGTGTACACCATAATACACAATGGTAGGCATGGAACACCACAACCAAGGTGCAAGGGTTGCTAAGGGCCTGCGACAGTGTTCGGCACGGTAACTATGAATTAGTAGTCAATGCCATGCAAATGAGGCAGATAATACTGAATCGCAAATGTCCCGCCGGATGAAGGTTGAACCATACGGCGCAGTGCTATAACACCGAGGAGTGGCTCAGAGGAGATACATGACATCAGCAGAGGGGTGTGCCACCGTAGCAGTAAGCACATTGGAGCAATGCAAATCTGGCCTGGCCGTTGCTAAGCAAAGCTGCAGGACAGGGGTGGGGGAGGAAGGTATAGAATCATTTAGTTGAGAGTACACATGGTGCCCAAAAGTGCATGTGTACGGGGATGATAACGTACCCGAAACCCAGTAAGCGGATGCACGCGGCGTGAACAATAGCACAAACAGGAAGGTCAGGGGAAGAAAAGAAGGAAATGCCGAAATAGGGTAATTAGCATACTAATGAGCAATCAACACCAATCAACTCACGGCGGCCAATCGATGGCAGCTGTCAAGTCTGCTCACAGAAACCTGCAAAACAGGATAGGGGAGGCACTGGAATGCAAAGAAAGGAGGGGAGGCATTGGATTGCAAAGATAGGAGATCTGTCATAGCAGAGCAAAGCAAACCAACAGTAGACCGGCAATAGCACACATTATGCAAGATACGCCAGGTCTAGGAAAGTACAAATTAAAGCAGGCTGCCATATGCATGCCAGAAAATGGTAGGTGGAACGTGCAGAAATGTAAAGGGAAGGTCAAGAGGTAATCCACGGCAGCCAAATGAAATTCAACACCAAAGGCACCACAATAGTAGTTCCGGTACTAAAACACATAAGATATCCTGTAGCTATGATCGTACATACACACCCTATGACATCATCGGTGTTCACAGCACAATAGTATAAAGTGTGAAAGCACCCTACACACACCTGTGAATTCCCAAACACTGCACCATAGGTGTAAACACATGGGGAACTTTTAAAATGTACATGTTGGGAGCTGCCATAGCTGTGATTCATCAGCATGTGTTAGAGACTGACGGTGTTGTGGAGGATGATGCCGACAACCACCGCAGGCCCCGAAGGAGGAGAAGAGTGTTCAGACCAAGGGAAACCTACCAGGGGCTGCATGATCTGGAGATAGTAGAGTGTTACAAGGTGGACAGGGACAACTTACAGCAAATAGAGGAGCTGTGCCGGCCACGCCTGAGAACCAGAAATAACAGAGGGGAACCCATCCCAGTGGACACGAAGGTATGTGTAAGCATGCGAATACTAGCCACAGGTACCTTTCAAAGGCCAACTGGAGATATAATGGGGATCTCACAGGCATCAGCATCCAGAGTACTACACCAGTTCCTGGATGCCATGTTACCACATGCCAATGAGCATAAACACTTCCCCTGAACTCAGGAGGAGTTGGCCAGCAATATGCGTCACTTCCACCATGTGGCACACTACCCGGAGGTACTGGGTGCGATAGACTGCACGCACATACAAATCAAGTCACCACCCGGTGAGCATGGTAGGTGCTACATAAACCGCAAGGGATTCCACTCCAACTGCCAGGTCGTGTGCAATGCCCAGGGCATAATCATGGATGTGTGTGCTGGCAGCCCTGGAAGCTACCATGACTCCCATATCTGGCATGCCTCACAGCTGTATCAGGTATTTGTCAGGGGGGACATCCCACATGGCCACCTTGTGGGGGATGCTGGCTATGCACTAGAGCCGTGGATGATGACTCCCATCAGAAATGCACACACACCCATGCAAGAACACCATAATGAGGCACACGCACAAACCAGAATCATCATAGAGCGTGTGTTTGGGATGCTGAAATCACGGTTCCGGTGCTTGGACACATCTGGTGGAGCCTTGCAGTACTCTCCAGGCACGTGTGCCCACATCGTCATAGTATGTGTCATGCTACATAATATGATCCTGCGGAAACAGCTGCAGCAGGGACAAAATGGTGAAGGCCCTCATAGCCCACTGCAATTTCCAAGGCCATCACAGGCACCGAGGGATTCAGACCATGAACACACTGTGCCAGCCCCAGTAGGCAGACGGAGGCGTGCCCAATATGCCTATGCCTTGGCAAAGAGGGAACGCATAGCACATACGCTGACAGTGTAGGCCCCTACGGACTGACACACCTCTCCACCTGCACACACAGTAAAATGGATGGCACACAAGCACGACCACCTGTAAATTGTAATGTATAGGTGGCCCACTGTGTGAATCCTACATAGGCAGCCCACAAACATTGTACACACAACAGCTATTGGAACACGGAATGTCAACACCTGAACAGTACATGCACCTATCAGCATATGTTGGTGCTGTGTGTATAGGTTCCCAGGTACATCGGTGGGTACATGGCCAATTGTCAGAGGCCATACACCAAACGGGGCAAACAGTGTCCGCTGTCGCCACAACATCGAGTAACCAACTGTCGCATAGAAGAGCAGAGGCAATCGTGGGAGCACGTGTTTAAGCACTGTTCTGCAGACACTCAGCATGGAGTCCCTGCTGCGTTAATGAGGGGCTGCACATAATATAATCATGGATGTTGTGTCAAGGCATGGGGTGTACCCATGACAGGTATTCATCACCCCAGCATGCTCCACCCACGGTCGTTTGAAGGTGTAGCACAGTATCGTGTGTGGCTCACTGTGATATACATACCCAATGCTGGAGCACATACAGTAAACATCACATGGACATACCATTAACTGGACTCATCAATATGTAAACTAACTGAGTTACCCATGTGACTGCAGTATGGAGTAACAGCTGTAGTGTACTCCACGTACAAAACGACATAACACGTGTACAAATCCCAGATGGCCATATGTTAAATGCAGTGACTGTCGTGCATGTTCCCGGTCCCACGTCCTGCAAGGGATGTAATGTAATCCCGAAGGCACGAGTAATGCATGTCGGATGCAGGTCATCAGATCATATGTTTAGCACACGTTACCGGGAATATGCATTGCCCACTGCTGGTAAGCAACGTTTAAATATAACTATATGGATATGCACAAAACAGAGATAAGCTACTCTGAATATCGCGCAGATCATGGTGAATGATGTCCAGAACAGGTGAAACCAGCATTATTTACCCCTGTACTAATAGCACCTGCTCTGAAGGGTAAAATGACCACTGCCAGGTGTAGAACACGCAATCATGTATAGAATCACCTAACACTATTGCTAGGCAAGATGTACCTATGGTAGGGTTGCCACCTCTTCAAAGTACTAATGTGGGACATACGTCAGATGTCTACAGGCCGACACATACACCTGGCCAGTATGGAAAGCAGAACTGCACTGTTTTGCCTAGATAAAAGCTCATTCTTGTAATGTTTACTTACTTATTCTGTTTGTTAGTTCAGATACAGAATAACTGTTTTATGCGATTATTACATAAACTATAGGAAATAAGTATGATCTAAAATCACAGGACATTTGTCATGTTTACAAATATTTTGCAGGACACAACTGCCCAAAGAGGGACTGTCCCTCGCAGAGTGGGACAGCTGGCAACCCTAACCTATGGCAGGCGTGTATTGTGACAGGTACAGACACAGACGTGCGGAATCCAGGAAACAGTATACACCAACAAGTACACAATGAAAGGTGTAGCTTGTCTGTCACTTTCCCTGTCAGATATATATATATATATATATATATATATATATATATATATATATATATATATATGCTACATGAGGACTTTAAACAGAACAATTACATACAACCCGCCGTCAGTGGTAGGGTATGTCCAACAAGTACTTACCATAGCCGGGGATAGTATATGTATGAAATAACAACAAAAGGGTACATCCAAAAGCTGCAATAATCACCGTGACTCCAGTCAAACTATGTACATAGAATATTTCAAAGTATATGTTTAGTATATATCTGCCTTAGTACCTTAAATATTAATTGTTATTTCAATTGTTTAATTATTTAATTGAAAAATACTACACTATATAAAGGCTTAGATTTCAACATTAGTTCATTGAAGTCTGATGAAATGTTTGGTAGAACGTGAAAGCGCTAACTAATGGATTTGTGTTTTTTCATTAAAACTCTGAAGTGAAGACTGGAGTCACGGTGATTATTGTAGCTTTTGGATGTACCCTTTTGTTGTTTTTTACATACATTTGGACTTGGTTTAACTGAGGATACTTAACTCAGCAGTTGATTCTATTTTTGTTTTCCTGCATCTGATACCTAAGAAGCTGCTGAGCCATGGCTGATGAACTTGAAATACTGCAAGATGTCGAGGCACAAGAACCTGAACAGGTATTTTCTCTAAAAGGCTTGATAAATATTACTACAAATCCTTTATTAAAATTAACATCGAAAGACCTCACAGCAAGTGAGGGTATTGACAAATATAGACAATTAAATATGGATATTATATTAGTTACTAGGCGTTTAGAGAATAAGTTACAAAAGTTAAAGAATGTACAATGGCAAAAACAGCATATGGAAGCTTGTTTAAGCTTCCGACTAGTGCCTAGAGGCTTGAGAATACTGAAGATGCCTACATTTGGTAATGCATATCCGGAACTTTTGTCCAAATGGCAGAAACTGAATCTTGACACAAGCTTTGGCTATATTAAATTACTAATTGAGCAATATGTCCTTGTTGAGCAAATATTAACAGCAGAAATTGATGCAATTGAAAATGAATTGGGGCAGTTATTTAATGCTAATGAACTTGTAGTTTTATTCAGTGATCTGAAGAATATGGCTTTCTCTCTTGACACAAAAGCGATGCAAGATAAAAAGAGAAAGCTAGAAAGAGATTTTACAGATTTCCAAAAAGGTAACGTCTTCTCCTGGCCGAGAGAGAGGACTAACACCCGTTCTCGTAATACTGAAATGGAAAATTCTTCTACGCATTTGTTGCCGGCACAAAGAGACGTGACTAAAGGGACTACAAACACCATCAGTCAAGCGTCTGTGCCAATTTCCGTTTTAGAATCGGATACGGTAATTGATGGAAGCCATGTGACCACGTCCTCTAGTGTTATGAGGAAAGTTATGAATAAACAAGAAAAGAAACGAGAAGTCGTCATTGAGGCTATGGTACATTCTAACCAGGAAGGAACAGCTCCGCAGTCCCTGGACTTTAACCATTCTGTCAACACGCATGATAAAGACGTGCGCAGGAAAATACCAAGAATGACATCTGGCAACAGCACTATGGAAGGAGATGTTTTTGTGGAAAGCCAAGGCTTTCCTTCTTTTCCCCTTCCTTTCAAGCAGTTCGAGAGGAAAGCATGGTCGCCTCAAAACAAAATAAGAAAACGAAAAAATACCGAAGAGACTTATGAGCAACAAAAGAGAGCCTTGAAACCGATTTACAGGACTTAGTTGTATACATCTCGAGGTATGAATTAAATGAACATGAGCTCTCTGTTTTAAACAAAGGGCTTAATTTCATACCATCAGGTTACACTGATGTTACTGACATAATCATTGACATTAAAATGTTTACAAGAAATTTAGCCTTAAAGATGATGTTTGCACAGGACAACACTAATGCATTAGGCACTATGGAAGTCAATGTTTGTAAAAAGACTTCTGTATTTGTCCCACATTTACATCCACTTTTAGACATGTTTGAACGTGCATGTGAAAGTGACCTCATAGATTTATATAATCAAAGTAATCTTAAACCTGATTTCTTTAATATGAATAGTAACGAAAGGAAAGCTATTTCTGATTTGCAAAACAATACTGACATCATTATACGACAAGCTGATAAGGGAGGAGCTATTATAGTTATGGATAGGGAAATGCATAATTACAAAATGGAAAGTTTGTTAACAGATGAATCTACTTATAGAAAGCTGAATGCTATTTCACTTAACAAAATAATTAAAGATACACATAGTCATTTGTATGACCTCCTGCTAAGTAATATGATTGATATGGATTTATACAAGTATTTTCTAGTTGAGACACCCCTAGTTCCCACCTTTAGGGGTCTTCCCAAGATTCATAAAGATCCATACGACCCTCCCTTAAGACCCATTGTTTCTAGTAGAGGCTGGCTAACGGAGTCAATGTCCATTTATTTGGACAAACAATTCAAACCTATTATGGTTAAGGTCAGTTCGATACTAAAGGACACTAAACATTTTCTAGAGAATCTTGCCAGTTGTAGTTTGGCGAGACCAATAATGAATGATGATATTTTGGTGACATTAGATGTGAAGTCCCTATTTACTTCAATACTAAACAATATAGGGATGGAATATGTTAGACTACTCCTTCTAGAGAAAGGTATTCAAAATAATAAGATTATTAAATGGATGTTAATTTTGGATATGGTTTTGACTAATAATGTCTTGTTATATGACAAGGCATACTATCTACAAGAAAAAGGAGTAGCCATGGGGACGCCATGCGCTAACTCATATGCGAATTTGGTACTTGCATATTGGGAGAACACATATGTTCTCAATAATGGGCTATTCAGTGAGCATATCAAATTCTATGGCCGTTTTGTAGACGATGTGTTCATGATTTGGGATGGGACAGCGAGTGATCTACAAGACTTTGTTACATACATCAATGGCACTACTGATTTTTTAAGTTTTGATTGTGCCCATTCTCTCTATACATTAGATTTTTTAGATGTTAAATTGACCAAAGGAAGAGATGGTTTAGAAACAGCAATGTATAGGAAACCTTGCTGGAAAAACAACTTACTACATCGCAATAGTATGCATCCCAGACATATATATCCCAATATTATGAGAAATCAGATGTGCAGGGCGTCTAGATTAACAACTAAGGACACAGAATATGATGAACAGAGACAGATATTAGCTAATAACTTTCTTTCAAGAGGATATAAGGATAGTGAGATTCAGGAGAGTCTTAGATATAGTAATACATATAGAACAGCAGGAGGTATTCCATGTCTACATAGAAAGGCAGACTTTATATACAGAGATCAATCTTCTGACAATATAAGTAAGAATAGATTGACCATTCCTTTCACTAATAGGAATACATATATTAGGCAGATACTTGAGAACAATTGGAAATTTCTCACAATGGATGATAAAAGTAGATCTCTAATAGATGATAGACCTAGCATTACATATAGGAATATGAAGTCATTGAAAAGAATTCTCTGTTATGAGAAAACCAACAATGACCCAGTTAAGTCTCAGAGATCAGGTACTTTTGCATGTCGCTCATGCAATCAATGTGCCCATATTGCGAATGATGACAGTTTTATTCACCCAGTGACAGGATGTCTTTACACTTTTAGGTTTTACGCAGACTGTAAATCTAGGAATATAGTCTATCTAGCACAGTGTCAGTCTTGCCCACATTTTTATGTGGGCAAAACAAACAGAAGTTTGCGTGAGCGCATTAGAGAACATCTGTATGCTATAAACAAGGAGAACACCAATAATGCTTTAGCACGACATGTTCTGGAAAATGACTTGACACATATTTTTAAGTTTAGGGTATTGGAAATAATAAATACATCTGATAGATTAGGTAATATTAAAAATCATACTGAAGAGAAGGAAAATAAATGCATTCTTAGACTGCAAGCACATAAAACCTATGGGTTGAATGAAAAGATTACATTGAAACCATTTTTGGTATCCAGACCTTATAGACATTAATACATTTCTAACAATTTTAAGCATTAATAAACATTTTCATATGTATTTGCTTTTATACATTGTTATTCTATGATAGGTTTGTTTGTCGCTGAACAAATGTGGCAAGATATATATGTATATATGTTTATATTTAACATTTTTATATATATAACATATATGTATATAATTTTTAATTTTTTTTTATTTTTTTATATATATTTTTTTATAAACATGTATTTATGATATATATTTATCCATATAGATCAGATATAGATTTTAAATGCAAAACTATGTACATAGAATATTTCAAAGTATATGTTTAGTATATATCTGCCTTAGTACCTTAAATATTAATTATTTCAATTGTTTAATTATTTAATTGAAGAATACTACACTATATAAAGGCTTAGATTTCAATATTAGTTCATTGAAGTCTGATGAAACATTTGGTAGAACGTGAAAGCGCTAACTATTGGATTTGTGTTTTTTCATTAAAACTCTGAAGTGAAGACTGGAGTCACGGTGATTATTGCAGCTTTTGGATGTACCCTTTTATTGTTTTTTACATACATTTGGACTTGGTTTAACTGAGGGTACTTAACTCAGCAGTTGATTCTATTTTTGTTTTCGGGGATAGTATATGTTGATATACTGTCACAGTAGGCATGTGTATGGGCATATAACAACTATGACATGTCTAAGGTGGTCCCACTGTGCAAGTATGCTTTGCATTACGGGATACTATGTAAAATATGTATAATGTATAGTATTGTAGGTAGATATGTCAGATATTCTACACAGCATAACAGGCATATCATGCATACCACAAGTATCGTCTATTGACATGTACAATAACAGGATACATATGGCTTGTAGGCATGGGACATTGTAATAGCATGATAGCTAATCTAAATGGAAGGGCTACCAAGTAACCATGCACAAAGAACATGTAATAGCTTCACAGGTTCATAGTGGGGTACTATGCAGTCTGGCAAGTCTATGTGTAAGCACAACCACAGTGTTCACACCAGTGGCACCTCTCTAGGGTAGTGTCCTGTGATCAGCAGAGCCATGTGTTACCTGCACCTCTGCACAGTACAGCCACTGCAGTGATCTCTGGCATACATGTGTGTCCCAAACACCAAGGGAGGTATCACATGAACAGCGCTACTGAGTGTCCCTGCGTGATGTACATAGGAGTCATGTTCCAAAGCATGGTGAGTGTCCCGTTTGGGAATGTAACCCTCAAGCACATCCCACTCATTGTTGCATGTGTGCACATATCCATGAGCAAGTTGCTCACAGTGGCATCTGCGTATGTTGCGTATGTGGAGTATATCCATTAATATTGTTGTGGACATGGGCCCTATCTGTTCAGCAGAGGTCACCCCTGAGTATGTAGTATGCAAATGTGTACAGATGTGGTGTCCGTAGTTCAGACGCATACCTTAGCTGTCAGAGCTCAATAAACGTCATGGCGTGTTAATGTTGTGGTATGTAAAGCTGTAGCTGTTGTGTAAGGTACACCCTAAATGGGGTGGTGTACCCTTGAATGTGTGTAGATGTCTTGAGTTCAGAGGTACAATGGGTGCCTATGTAGCAGCTGCACACCCAGTACAGATAAGTGTGGCCATGTAGAAGGATATCCACGCCACAGTGGCAAAACGGTAATCACAGGAGTGGGTGTGACATATGTGTGTACTACAAACATGTACAATGTGACATGTATGTAGGGGACTTCCACCTATGTGATAGTGGGTGAATGGTGTAATGCAAAGGTGATGTCCATGGACCTTGTGTCATGCAGCTTGAGGCCATGATATTCATATCAGGTATCTGTCACAGTGACACCCGTATGGATGGAGTCAGTATCAGCTGGCGGATCAGTCATGGTGCTTTGTATGCAGGGATTTGTAAAGCTAGGCAGGGAAAGTCCCTCTGTGCTAGCCTGTACCTCAGGGAAGCATATACCGAACATGAGAGGCCCTATGACTGAGGACTGTGGTATGCCAAATGTAACTGAAATGCAGTAGGTACTATGGTATGCTACCCTCATTGTGTGTCCTGTCCATGAGCCACGTTGCATAACATCCTGAGACATAGGGTACGATGTGCAGGTGGATGTATATGTTGTCAATACCAGAATGGAGAACGGTGCTGAGAGGCAATGAGCGGACAATGTAGGATGTGTGGACTCCCGTACCATCATCAACTACCCTGGTAACTGTGTGAAAGGAGTCCATCAGGTGTAGGGGCCATGCTCTGGCCCTAACAAGTCCAACTTGGGTGGCATCAAAGGACCGGAGCCCAACAATGTCTCTGTGAATGGCGTCCTTGATGATGTGCCCCATACCCATGCAGAACAGTCCAGTCAGGTGTGTAGGACTATAGTCCCACTCGTGCATTGTGGTGCCACCTGTGTGGAGTGTGATGAATGTTGCTGTGTGCCATTCAGGGGCCACAATGTCTGATACAAGGCTATTACTGAATATGGTGGCCTAGTGGGGAGACATGTCATTCAGAGGTTTGTGGACATCACGGCCTGGGACTTTGGAAGGTGACATGGGGCCAGTGTCCCAGGACATATAGAGTGCAGGTTAGTACTGTGTATGTGTGACCGCAGGGACACTGCAATGTTCCTGCATGGATTGTGGCCCTGTAGTGAGTGAGAGGGTGTAATGTTAGCATTGAATCCATCCACCAGCATGTTGCCAACATTACCTGGGTCTGTAATGTTCCTGAGTGACTGTTATATGTGACAGCAGATGTGGGTATTGCCAGTGACTACTGACATACCACCATAATGCCTTGTGGTACACCCCGGAATGTGTCACAGTAATGTTTATGTAGCTAGTCATGGAGTATGTGATGAGGGATCCCATGGCCCTACCGAGGCTGACCAGTGAGCTACCCCACCCATGGGATTGTACACCACTGTGCAACAGCCTCCACCTGTTGTTGTACATTATGTCCATTGAACTTGACCACCAGAGCGGCATCTGTTATCTGGTGTGTACCATCATGGCTCTGTGTGGCATAGCATGATCCATGCAGTCGTGTACATGCTAATGAAATGCACTGGGGTGTGTTGCAGCATTTGTATGTGCAATGTCCATCTGCACGGGTGTCATGACATTAACAACTGCTGTCATAAGACGTCTGTAGTAGGTGTTGTAGTACTCATGTACTGTGTATGCCGTGAAGGGTGTGGTGCCGGGATGTGGCTAACAAGGTTGATTAGCATATGTTCGGAATCCACCAATGAGGGGATGACCACAGGTGTGGAATACCAGTCACATGCTGGTAGTGTTCATGTCAAGGTTAATGTTGGTCTTGGAGGTGGTGTGTATGGGTTTATCCAGCTGAGTGGAGGTTATGACTCATGGATGTGTCAGTACATGAGTGGCTATCCCAGTTAAGTGTGGGTTAGTGTCAGTCACACATCAGTAGTAGCTGTCTGAGCCCTACTGTCCAGTACACCAACAAATGAGGTCTGGTAACCGTGGGGTATGTAGTGGAATCTGTAGCTTATTACAATGTGCATAGTGGTTCCGGACACAGTTAGTTGCATGTGGAGCACCTCTGATGCATTGTGCTAAGAAACTAGCCAGGATGTGTGTACAACATAGTGGGATGTGGGAACACCTCAGCTGTGGGTGTGCCATTCCAGGTATGTGCCTGAAATGCATGGTCTGTCATTGCAGGTGTGCTCTGCAGAGCCAATAGGCAGGTCCCAGTCACTGCAGAGATATTGGAGTGGTGCATTCTAAGGTGTGCCTTGCCTGCGTGCATCACAGAGGAAGATGCAAGCATTGTGTCACATGACCCCATGTCTTGCTTGCCAGTTCCCGTTCTGCCGGTGACTGTTATTGGAAACTGTGCAAGACAGGCAGTATAGAAGCAGCAAGTGCCTTACATGTGAGCTGTACTCCCAGGGCTGACAGGTGCAGGTCATCTGTGCCAAAGCATTGTGTTTAACCAGGTCAGTCAAAGCGGACAGATACCAGATGCCTGTGGAATGACAGCAGAAGCATAGGCAACTGTTGAAGTGACACAGTCAGTCATTGTACAGTGGTATCGGGTCTGGATGAATGCATAATGCTCCCCAGGGCTTGGCCCACACCTTCAGGGCTACAAGACTGGTGAGCTATTGCATGTCCCTGCACATGTAGTCTGTGAAGTGGCATCTCAGGGCATCACACTAACATGGAGAATGACAAGTCACAGCGTACCTGGTGAGGTGTGGCATGGGTGCATAGGTTATGTTTCAGAACCAGTTACCCAACAGCAAGATGTAAGCGACAATCGCCTTGTGTAGCCTGCTGTGTGGAACTGCAGTGTGACCTCCTACAGAGTCACCTATGACTGGTGTGTTGTGTATACACACTATTGGCTGTATGTGATGGGCACACATGAGTCTGTAGGCTATAAGTTGGTGATGTTGTGTTCCGTATGGGGGCTTCCTCTGGTGCCTACACAGAGTATGGAGAGGCACTGCACACATTGTCCTTGTATGTGTGCCCTGTGGTGGAGATCATGTGAGACTATGTGATGAGTGGGGTGTGTTGCGAATGTTACACATCCCCACATGACAGTCAGGTGCAGTCAGGGTTGGTGACAGCATTACCCCCAGCAGGGCTGCATAAGTGCATCCCCCACAGGCTGTAGTGTCGTATGTCGGGAGGTGAGCATTGAATGTGTACATGAGACAATTGCTCTATTGCCACATGTACGACATATCCATCTTATAGACAGGCAATAGCACTGGTACGTGACAGTTGGACATGCCTGTATATACAACCATGTCTCACAGGATATGTAAGGTACATGTGTACAACAGTTGCTGTACCATAAGCAAGCTGGAAATCTTAGCACAGCCAGTGTACCTGTGGGAAATGGTGTGGAATGGGTGCTATATTAATCAGTAGCTCATGACATGCTCACAAGTTCTGTACAAGTGCCCAGCATGATCATAAAATACAGATAGGGTGTTGGATAATGTCAACCCACAAGTGGTGACGACAGTCATAATGTGTGGCACCACACTATAACCCTGCTGAGTATGGTGTGCATGTCCATGAACTATTATCACTGTAGATGTTAGCAGTACAGATGTACAAGACAGTACAGATGTTTGATTACAAATACCTTTGTATGTCACAGGAGTGTTCTACCAGTGGCCTTTTGACAGACTCACAACTACAAATGGTGCCAGAGTGACATGTGCATATCACACCAGTGCCAGCTACAGTAGAACAGGGTTAATATGCTGTACTCCACCCTTATTGTAGCCCATACCATACAGACAAATGTTAAGCATCTGTGTATGTAAGGATGTGAATGGCCATGACCTATGAGGAATAGCTGTGTCAGTGTTGTGAACAACATACGGAATGGGCTGTGTGGGTGAGGTGTGTGGCATATGTGCACATTCTGATGGATGATATCAGCATTGTCACCGCTAGGTGAACATCCCTGTACCTATTAACTACCACCTAGGCTGTGGTCATCATTATGGACACTGTGGATTGTGTAAGGAATGGTGCTGTGCAGTACACCTCCCTGACTTGGTGACGTCTCCAGGCCCCTTAGGTAGTCATACGAGGTACCCATGTCATGACAGGGTGCCATCTATGAGCACAGAGATCAATGGAAAGGCATATACAGCACTGGGGTGACCAATATTGGATCACATATCACCTTTAAGGGGTAATGGCCATGCATGTATGGGCGATACCAGCCTTCACAATCCTCACCTCCACTATGCAGCATGCTGTCTACCTTGCATAAAGACATCTGCTACACCATGATGATGGACATGCTACATGTCCATATCCTGATCTGTAAGATACATGTCATGGACATCCACCGTCCGAATACTAGGATCGCCACATGCTGGACAGATCCCTGTGCCATACATGTGACATACTCCCACCAAACCATGCAACCCTGTCCATCAAAGCTGCGCATGTCATCCCAGTCATACATGGTGTGATGGCCGCATGGTAGGTGTAGTATCAACTGTCTGGATCAGTAATGTGGCACTGATGCACCTTGCGGTGACATAATGGCTGTCTGTTACAGCTAGGAAACCTTGCCCATACATGCTATGGTTCATAAGCATCCCTGCGAATGACGTCCGACTAACCATTGTCCCATGTCTATCACATGTGCAACACAGGCGATCCGTGGCAGGATGCTGAACAGCTGTACAGTGCTGTGTAGATGTATATGGCAAAACACATGCATGTACAGGTTTCCATGCGTAGGTGTGCATTGTCACTGCTCAAGTCCATTAAGGCTGTGTCTGTGTTGATATGTGACATATACACAGCATCAAGGTCAACAGCATTACCGTGGACACATCCAGGCATGTGCAGATAGGTAAGAACACCAGTGCAGGCAAATAGACATGCCCACATCAAGACAGCATTCACATGGAGTATGAACACTGTAATATGGTGACACACATATATGGTGATGATATCCAATGCACAACGGGTGTTACATGTGTGTGACACAAACACATCAGTCATGTCCGTGTCATGATGATTTGCAAAGATAACTGTACAGATGTACTAGATGTCATAGAAATGTATGTGCAGCAGTATCTCTGTACATCTCTGAAACTGTGACCTGTCACCATCATTATGTCTTACAGATAATGCCTCGTACATGCCTTCCGGCGTACAGCCGCCAGGAGGATGATGTCCTCATCCCGTACCTCCATGAAAACTACGAGGTGTTGTTCAGCCATGTGCCACAGCATGCCCAGCAGCGGGATGACCTGTGGCAGGATCTTTGCAGGAGGGTGAACAATGTGGGTGGCCATAACCGCACCTGCCAGCAGGTGCGCAGACACTGTATGGACTTGATATGACATGCAAAACAGTGTGCCACTGCAATTGCCAGGGAACAAGGTGGAACAGATGGTGGGCCACCAACCCAGCCCCCACTCACACACACCGAGGAGCTACTGGCCAGTCTGGGGACACCCTCAGAACAGCATCCAGAAACTCTAGCTGCCATCGTGGAGGTGGGTGTCTCCCAACCAATGAGCCTGGAGTTGCCTGGTAAGTCAGTACTACACATATGGCTATTATATCCCATTTAGTTGCATGTGTCACTGTACATTATGTAAAGTAACAACATATGCAAGGTATGTGGACACACAAGCTGCATACTACAGTATGCTACCCTGTGTATGCACACATGTGCATACTATATGCTATTATACAGGCAAATGTGTTAACATGCACAGTGCACCCTGTGGCTGTCATACAGTCATGGATAATGTTCATACTGCTGTGTCACCCCTATACCTCTGGCGTGCCGCACAGACATGAGTCCGTTGCAGGTAAGACTGTCATCAGTATCAGGCATGTTAAAGCATAGATCTATTTGCCATGTGGCCAGTTAACACTTGCACACTTGATGTTTGTTCCAGTCATGATATACAGGTCACAGCACCCATCATTCACACAGGCCACCCATGTGCAATATATACAAACAAAATGATACACCAACTTGAAACCACAGTATTTGTCACTGATACATGTGTGGTCAGCTGTGCATACAACGGTGGAGGTGTTCTACAATGGAGGCATATGTAGTATGCATTGGAACAACATGTGTGGTATTCAAACAGTACCACACAGTGAGCTGTGATATGGGCAGCCCACAGGTGTCACCATTGTGTTGTATGCCCCTGCATTGGGTGCACACATTGTGATGTGCCATCTGAAATGTCCCAGACATGTAGTGTTCTGGCTGCAATACTGTCACACTATCCCATGACCTATACCCCACATACCAAACATACAACCCGTTGTCTGCATAGCCCTGTGGATGGTGACATATCTGACATCTATGGGTGTATGTCATATGGGACAACACAGACATGTGAGATAGATGGCCATCACACACATTTGGCCAACACATGTGCACACATGGCATGGGGGATGGCCAAAGACACATAGCCACACAGTAGATGTGATGTGTATACACCCTGCTGCACATTGTCCACACATGGTCCACTTATAGCCTTAGTTGACTGATTATACAGTTGATGTGGTACAGTGGACATCCTAACAGCCTGTGCACAGCTAGTAGAGGTGTCACTGAAGTCTACCATAGAAGATCAGTTGCACATCACGACTGTGTCATAGCATGATAGTAGTCACCTGTACAGCTTCCACAGACATTGACACCACATGAGGCCACAGATACTGTACATTTCCCTTGCTGCTGTAGGACATCACCATTAGCTGTGCACCTTGTGTGTGTGTGGTACATCAATGTCATGTGGGAAATGGTGAATTGACATGTCCGCTATGTGTGGACATGGTTGCCAAGCAGCTAAGACCCTGTAGTTGTTGTGCAGGGGTGTCAGCTGTAGGCCTCCAGTGACCTGTCACTTGACACAGCATGGTTTGGTGTGTATATACCTCAGCATCGTGGGTCACAATCCACAGTTATGTCATGGGTATGCATGCAGTTATGGCTATGCAATGTGTACATATTATGCATTGTACAGCAATATAGATGCCTTAAGATGCTATGCAATGGCACAGTGTCTGTACTTCACACTGTATAGCAATGTAGACGGCTCACACTACCCTTCCATGCTCATGCACATTTGCTAAACGTGCATTCTATCTGTAGGGCATACAGACAACACCACAATGTGATGCCCATTATGATGCTGTACATGTGTCAGGACACCATTGTGTCAGACATGTATTTATGTTAATGCACACGTCAGCAGAGTACATGTCAAGGTCACATCAGCCATGTGTACTGTGATCCTGTTCTGGTCCACATGGTGTATCACGGGGATGCATGCATACTACCATGATTGTGTGAACTGCATGGCTACTGATATGACACCTGCTTGGTGTAGTGTGCACCCCAGGGAGGTATGCTTACTAACACTATTACTGTCCGAGCTGCATGCCCTCTGCTGTACCACAGGCATGCTGCATGCCATCTGTCAAATCACATGCATAGTGTGTCTGTGTGTGTGTGTGTGTGTGTGTATGTCTGTGTGTGTGTGTGTGTGTCTGTGTGTGTGTGTCTATGTGTGTGTGTGTGTGTGTGTGTGTGTGTGTGTGTGTGTGTGTGTGTGTGTGTGTGTGTGTGTGTGTGTGTGTGTGTGTGTGTGTGTGTGTGGCTGTGTGTGTCTGTGTGTCTGTGTGTCTGTGTCTATTGTAATTTAGAGTCTTTCTTTGCATTCACAGGTGATGTAGGTGCGTTACCCTCCTGCGGTCCATCTGATGTTAGTGTCCCCACAGATACTAGCATTGATGAACATATGCATGAGGTACAGGCAGGGTTGTCAGGGGCTGAATCTGAGCCAACGGTTGCCATCCCAGCTATGTCCCCCTCTTCCCAGCACACAGTTCTGCTGCCAACACATACCGCATCACCAGTGGCCATAGAGGAAGGACAGTCAGCGTCTGTTAGCGTGGAACAGGAATGTGTGGTGGCTACAGGAGGTGTGTCTACACACCATGGTGTCAGTGTAATGACTGCAGATGTGCCACACAGGCATGTGGCCGGTGCTGCTCATAGGAGGACCTCTGGCAGACATGCACCTGCAGGACAGAGCGCAGCAGCTGGTATCACCAGACGCATGTTCCAGACTGTAATGGCGGCACAGGCACGTGCTGAATGGCACACCGGGGAAGGGCAGAGGCTGCAGAGGGCTGCTATCCGTACCCTAAATAATAACATCCAGGCATTGGCAAATGCTCAACAGCAAATTGCTGATGTTTTTGACAGGCGATTGGGTGACATGGTTGGAATCCTTGACCGTGGCATGGCAATCCGTGAGTGTGAGCTGTCTGTGCTGGAATCTGGTAGGAGTGAGGTGTAGGCCATGTGGACGTAGGCCAACCACACCACCTAGTGCAGGTCAATGTGAGCGTGCCACCTCACATGCCCGCTCCCATAGTGCCGGTAGCAGTAGCAGTGCAGCTGGTGCTGCGCTGTCCACACCAGGACACAGCAGGCCACATGGACATGGCCCTGGACATTCCCAGCTGGGACACGGTTCCAGTGGACATGTGTCATCAGACAGTAGCCAGTCTGTACCTCTGCCTCATAGTGCCCATGCAACCCCTGGCAGGCACAGATCACGTGGCCGTGGCCGGACACAGTGAGCTGTACAACCTGGTCTGTACAATCTGGAGCTGTCAATAATACCCCGTGTAGGCCTCACAAAAGGCAGAACTGTGTGCACACATACACGCACACAGCAAAGACATCTGTAGGGCACAACAACAACCACATGCATACTGAACAGACATGTCCAATCATATCACTGGCCTTTACCCACACACATGATGTCATCCATTGGTGCAGCCTATGCATACCCTGGCAAACATTATCACCCTGTGCATATGATGAAGCCTGTGCCGCATCCATGTCATCCACACCATCGGTGCAAGGACATGCTCAAATGGTCTGATGTACAGGGTGAACAGAATAGTGAGAAGTGTAATTTATATTAGTTGTGTAAGAATAGTGAGAGAAGTGTATATTACAATAGTTGTGTGAGAATAGTGAGAGACATGTATATTACATTAGTTGTGCACTGTTGACACGCACCAGACATACCATGTAGTACAGGTTTAGCATGCATTGTTATATGTTCACAGTATGTGTCATGGTAACAACAGTAACAGTATGTTGGTAATGATGCCCTGGTTCCCTCCTTATGGTCTACTTGCATGTGCCTACAGGTAGCACTGTTTGCAGTCTCCCATGTGTAACTGTGGAGTACTCATAGGCACATATGGCAATATCAGCATGCTAAAGGTAGCCTCAGCCTGACTGTCTGAAAGTCTAACATACCACAGATGTCCACACATATACTGATCCAGAAGCATGTGGGCAGTTTAATAGGCTACAGTGGCTAGAGACGTGACATCCATGCCAGGTCACATCACAGGTATGTTGACATGGAGCAGGGGTTGTACACAGCGGTCTGGCCATTGATAATGTTAGAGGCCACTTGATAGCATGAGGCCTCACTGTGTAGCAGTAATACCCTGTCACATTACAGGAACATGCTCACACTAATGGGGTCAACAACACTATAATGCACACCCCATAGTGTTGAGGTGAGGACCCTTGCCTATGTGGTCATCACCCTCACAGTACTGTGCACCCACACAATGTGACACAGAGAAAGAACATGTACAGGTATCCAGTGTGGCTGAGACCGATGGCATCAACAGGGTAGGGACTGCATCACCATGAGGGGTTAGGGATCCTGTGTGTTCTGTATGGTTAGCATACACCCTCACTCCATGCACCAGACAGCCACACACACACACACACACACACACACACACACACACACACACACACACACACACTGTGGAGGCCACAAATGACATACACATTTGGATAGCTGATGTGTGTGATACACACACCACACCTGCCTACATCATGCTTTCCACACTGCAGTATGTACAGATCTCTACAACAGTGTACAGGGGTGTGTGACACTTGGGTTGTATTCCACACCATATGTGGCATATATGGTCACACAAGCAAACACACATGGCAGTACTGTGAATGATACACCTGCTATATGATGATACGTCTGACAGACATGCAGCAGTATTGGCCGCATTATGTGTACCAGCGCTACCTTCGGCAATTGTGCTGCTATATGCACATGGGAGGATGTAAGTGTTACAGGTGTCAAGTGATGTACTGTCGGTAACACCTGACCACTGTGTAGGTGTTATGTCTCCACCGTCAAGTAACGGTAACATAGCATACTGTTTGCACATGTCATGGTTGGATGGCATGTGACACACCTGTGAGCCATCCCTGGCAAACATCCATCTACACAGGTGCATCACCACTTTATGTACACACATCCATCCATACCTGCTGTACATCCTACCGTACTGTCAGTATGTCACCATATACAAGTGTCAATTATGGGGCTGCATTGCAGCTGCATGTTGTAGTTAGGCACAGATGAGTTACTTACATCAGCTACTGTACATGCATGGTAGCTGCATGCACACTACAGATTGTACATGTGTGTTGGTCCTACATGCCTGTCATGTAGCCATGTTTGTATGTATTGCAATTGGTGGACATGTGTGTTGACATACATAACACATGGACTGTTGTATGATATGATGGGTGTCATGGGTAACTAGTACAGAGGGAATGTGTCCTCGGTCAACATTGCTACCTCATGTACTGTTAGCATTCAACAGCCATGGACCCACCTTCCATTTGTGTGCGTATGATTGCTGTAGCCACTTGTCTGCACAGAGGACAGCAAAAGCTATGCTATGTACATATGTGGTGTGTGTTTGGTCCATGCATATATCCACTGCAATTACATGTATGACATAGCCAAACATGTGTGTTCGTTGGTGTACAGTGACAGTCATCTGTCACAGCTGTGTAAGACCCAGGGCCCCTGGTATGTGTAGAGTCGACCTGGTTATGTACAGTGGTATCATTGCAATGCATAACACATGATGGAATCCTGTCGGTACATGTGTAGTCTGCACAGTTGCTGTAGACCTATGTACAGTCCACTGGTCATGAGTCACACAGTGTTGTGTTAATGTATGGCTGTGTATTGCTGGTCCAATTACATGGTGATGTGTGTCTGCTACATTGTAGATTGTGGTGTGTACCTCTGTGATCTTCACCTGAGACAACTGTGATAGCTCCTGAGTGTGTACTGGTCAATACATGTGAGTGGCCTTCATGTACATGGGGACAGTAATACCATACTGTGCCCTTCTGTGTTTAGAATCCGTGTGCATGCAAGACAGCCCTTTGCAACTGCTGTGTGTGTGAGCATGCCCAGTATGCCATTGTGTAGCTGGACACACAGTACATTCCAAACTGCGCCCTTCCGTGATTAGAATCCATGTGCATGCAAGATGGCCCTTTGCAACTGCTAAGTGTGTGAGCATGCCCAGTACACCATTGTGTAGATGGACACACAGTACATTACAAACAGACGTGTGATACTAAGCGTGTGGGCATGGCCATTGACATCCTATATAGTGATGGTGGTCATCCAGGCAACAGATGTCCATTTTCAATGTCACGATGGATGCCTACATTGAACACACTGGTTGCTGTCTTGAAGGGTTTACTGTCTGTGGCGCGTCCTGTATCTATGTAGTATTGTTATAGTGCTCCATAGATATTTGGTTGCCCCGATCACACCACTGCCGTGTGTTTGTCTATGTCTACCTTGGGACAGTAATATGCTTTCAGACTGCTCACTCTCTATACATTCCCTATCGGCGTCCTTGCCTTTGCGGATGATGTCACCCACCTAGAAGTATGCCTCTGGGAGTGCTGTGCTCAGTAATCTTGGAAGCGCATTCTGTAAATGCGTAATGCTGTAGTGTGATAAGGTAGTTAGGTGTATGCTCGACTCCCAGCCCTGTCAAGTGTGTGTGTGTGTGTGTGTGTGTGTGTGTGTGTGTGTGTGTGTGTGTGTGTGTGTGTGTGTGTGCGTGTGCATGCTCCCGTCCGCCTGGGGATGCAGTCTTGCTTTTAGACGCCGCACACCACAGCAGTTTGCTACCAACGTCTTTGCCTTTGCGGATGATGACACAAACCTAGATGACTGCCTCTGGGACTGCTGTGCTTAGTAATCTCGGTAGCGCATTCTGTAAATGCATCATGCTGTAGTGTGTTAGGGTAGTTAGGTGTATGTTCGACTCCCAGCCCTGCCAAGTGTGTGTGTGTGTTTGTGTGCATGCTCTCATCCGCCTGGGGACGCAGTCTTGCTTTTAGACGCCGCACACCTCAGCAGTTTGCTACCAACGTCTTTGCCTTTGCGGATGATGACACACACCTAGATGACTGCCTCTGGGACTGCTGTGCTTAGTAATCTCGGTAGCGCGTTCTGTAAATGCGTCATGCTGTAGTGTGTTAGGGTAGTTAGGTGTATCTTCGACTCCCAGCCCTGCCAAGTGTGTGTGTGTATGTGTGTGTGTGTGTGTGTGTGTGTGTGTGTGTGTGTGTGTGTGTGTTTGCACGCATGCTCCTGTCCGTCTGGGGATGCAGTCTTGCTTTTAGATGCCGCACACCACAGCAGTTTGCTACCGACGTCTTTGCCTTTGCGGATGATGACATGCACCTAGATGACTGCCTCTGGGACTGCTGTGCTTAGTAATCTCGGTAACGCATTCTGTAAATGCGTCATGCTGTAGTGTGTTAGGGTAGTTAGGTGTATGTTCGACTCCCAGCCCTGCCAAGTGTGTGTGTGTGTGTGTGTGTGTGTGTGTGTGTGTGTGTGTGTGTGTGTGTGTGTGTGTGTGTGTGTGTGTATGTGTGTGTGTGTGTGTGTGTGTTTGCGTGCATGCTCCCATCCTCCTAGGGATGCAGTCTTGCTTTTAGACGCCGCACACCACAGCAGTTTGCTACTGACATCATTGCCTTTGCGGATGATGACACGCACATAGATGACTGCCTCTGGGACTGCTGTGCTTAGTAATCTTGGTAGCGCATTCTGTAAATGCGTCATGCTGTAGTGTGTTAGGGTAGTTAGGTGTATGTTCGACTCCCAGCCCTGCCAAGTGTGTGTGTGTGTGTGTGTGTGTGTGTGTGTGTGTGTGTGTGTGTGTGTGTGTGTTTGCATGCATGCTCCTGTCTGCCTGGGGATGCAGTCTTGCTTTTAGATGCCGCACACCACAGCAGTTTGCTACCGATGTCTTTGCCTTTGCGGATGATGACACGCAGCTAGATGACTGCCTTTGGGACTGCTGTGCTTAGTAATCTCGGTAGCGCATTCTGTAAATGCGTCATGCTGTAGTGTGTTAGGGTAGTTAGGTGTATGCTCGAATCCCAGCCCTGCCAAGTGTGTGTGTGTGTGTTTGTGTGTGTGTGTTTGCAGCTGCCTGGGGACACAGTAATGCTTTTAGATGCCTCACACCACATACATTCCCTATCGGCGTCTTTGCCTTTGCAGATGATGTCACCCACCTAGAAGTATGCCTCTGGGAGTGCTGTGTCCAGTAATCTCAGTAGCGCGTTCTGTAAATGCATCATGCTGTAATGTGTTAGGGTAGTTAGGTGTATGTTCAACTCCCAGCCCTGCCAAGTGTGTGTGTGTGTGTGTGTGTGTGTGTGTGTGTGTGTGTGTGTGTGTGTGTGTGTGTGTTTCCAGCTGCATGACAACAGTACATTGCTTTTACAGTATTCACTCTCCATAACATCCGTGCAGTGTCTTTGCCTTTGATGCTGCTTTCTGCAGGCTAGACGTGTGCCTGTGTGAATCATGTTGTTGGCACTTCATACAGGATGAATTTTTGGGGTCCTGCAAAGGTCACCTATATTCATGTTTAACGTGTAGAACTTGCAGGCCCTGTCACACTGGTACTTTCCGGGCAATGGTTTGGAAACCATCGGTGTATTCTCCTTTCATGCATGTCTGTCTGTCTATCCATATTAGCTATACCGTGACCTATTTATATACATGTGTTATATGTACAGGGACATATGTTTGTTATGTATATATCTATTCATGTATCGTGTGTATAGATTTATATATGTACATATATACATATGCCTGTACATTCCTCATCTCGTAATTTGCTTTGGATTATGTCTGTGGATATATGTGTATATATATCTCCATATCATACCTTTCAACTGTACAGATTTCCGCTGCATGTACAGCTGTTTGCCTCTTATCTTTGGTCCGTTTTTCATAACCTTGTGTCTATCTGGCAAGTTAGTGGCATATCATTAAAGACTGACATTGGTAAATAATGACAAACATTTCAGGCTACGACTTCATACCCTTCAGAGAATCCATACTAGTGACACACCTGTTATTCTATCCACTTTCTATGTTTGTTAGGGCAATATCTGGGGATTGTCCCTATTTGTACCAGTTGTTGTCATGGCTTTGTCCGGTTTCGTACTTTACGGGTTTAACAGGTATGAGCCATGTACATAGAACGTGGGGAAAACACCATTCATTTTCTATTCTGTGAGTGGATTACACACGCGCAGGCGCACTTGCATATCCTTATTGTGGGTTACATGTGTTTCATAGATAATTGTGCTTCCGTGAACTTTCATAATTCTGACCGTAACAGTTACATATCTGTATTCCAGTTTACGGACTACTGCGAAACACACGTTCACCTTTACATATTTAAATGTGTGTACTGCACGGATGCTTTCATTACACTTTCAGGTTATATGTGCAGTGGTCGTAGGTCAACTGGGACTTCATTCATGTTGGCCGGATACTGGAACCACTATTCTATTGGTGTTCTCCCTCATTGATATGCACACCCATAGTACTTAGCTACATCAACATACGCCTCACCGCTTCACCTACGACACAGGCATCCATTCTCCTGCTGGGAAAAAGGCGGTACTACATATTACACATTCCCTATTGCTTACTGCTGTGTACTCGGGATGCATTGTTAATCACTCCGAGGATATGCAGAACACCAAGGCATATAGTCCAGCCATATACAGGTCTTTGATTGTCAGGGTGTTCATGTAATGATCTGGGTTTAGGCTTGTCCACCTGGTGAACGGAACTTCCCTGGCCGAGGTCAAATGTCAGACGAAGCATATGGAAAGGGATTATCTCCCTATTTTGAAGTTTTACCTGTGTTTATAGACACAGGTGTTTGGGCACCTGTCAGCAGCTTATTCTGTTGGCATTACATATTATGGGTGGGGTTGTTATAGTCCATACTCCACGATGAGGGGTGTTCCTATTCACATTTGACTATTACCTGCATACAGTCATATGGGGATTATTATTTTTGGACATGAAGTGACTACAGGTATGCAGTTGTACATTACACAAGTGTGAAGGGCTGTTCCTGTAAATATGTACAGAACATACCTCTCAACCTCTTAGAGCACCGAACCTGCGCAAAACCTACATGATGGGGGGACAATTAGGGACACATTTTAACGATTGCACTTACAAGCTTAGAACATTGATAGAATGCTAGGTTTTGAATTAGCATGACTTTTGTGCAGGTTGTGGAGTCTTATACTCAGGATATTTCTCATTATTTAGTGACGTCAATCCTCAGCTATTTACCACACTGGTGCAGATTGTCGGAGGCACACACCAACACTATGGGGCGAACCTGTGGTCATTCTTAGGGTTGCCACCTTTTCGACTGCCCAAAGTGGGACATGTTCTGTAGAGATGTCAGATTTTCCAGGACAAAACATACCTACAGCCATGCATAGTACTGAACTTTAACCTTTTTTGTACATATAATAGCTTATTCTAGTAACATTTGAATTGCTTATGCTACTTCACATAACATATTGAGGATTCATATATAAAATAACCGTTTTATGCGACTATTAATGTAAATTAGGAAATAAACTCTCAGGACATTTACTATGTGTTGATTTTTTTCACAGGACACAACTGCCTACAGAGGGATTGTTACTCGCAAAGTGGGACAGGTGGTGACCCTAGTCATTCTGCGAATATCCGGACAGTTGAGTGGTATGGCACAGACCTCTGTAATATGCTGTTGTGTTCTGGCACAGCAGTAGCTCAGCATTAAAGACTGCAGTCGGAACGTGCTGACAGACAGTTGGGTTTCAGACTTCATACTCCAGACATTAATGCCAATGTGCAAACTGTTATTCTATCAAATTCTATGTTTCTAAGAGATATGTTTACAGATTGTCCCTGATTTTGGACCTTTGTCTCACTTATATTCACGTCTCTGTCCAGATATCTTGCTCACACAGGTTGACAGGTATGGTCAGTCACGACCGCACACAGTCAGTGTCCCTCACACTTGATCAGGGTTGACCTGTTAACATAGTGTCTTCCTCGCCCTCATGCTGTTTTCCACTTTGCAAATGTGTGCATTATATTCTCCCTCCTATCCGTGTCTGGACATGTGCGTCACGGGAAGGTATTTTATCCTGGGTGGTAGGTTATGCATGCCCACTTAGGGCTGGACAATGTCATGGACCTCCACTGCATGTTCTGACTTGTGTCCAGATATCTACTGGATTGGACATCATGTTGTCATACCCATTCTACTATTTACACAAGTTGGTCATCCCATGAGGGATATCCCAAAAATTGGTCAAGACGAAAACAAGTTAGATAACGAAGATTTTTGTGGCTGCATGAAAACGTGCAGGGGGTTTTACCTGCAGGGGATACATGGTTTGCAATCCTGACACTGCCTAGGGTGTCAATACCTACTACATATGCGTAGGGGTCACTGTGTGTAGCTGTTTCTGCAACAAACTAGTGGACCAAGTACGGCTGGATTTGGTGGACGTTCTGGTATGATGGTAGGTTGTGTGTTGTGGAGGATATGCTGGGTAGGCTATTATGCATCCAGGTGTGTTGCGTTTGTTATGGCCAGTTCCATCAGGACCCATCTGTGGGTATGTGACGGTGACGTATCTATACATTTGTCTCGCATATTTCCATATTCATATGTTTGTGAGATTGTGTTCTACACTATGGCCTGTCTGCTTGTCTTGCAGCTGTTTCTACATGAGGTTGTGTTTCTTTCCACTTCACCCACTGCCCCCTCATACACCTCCGGTTCACCTATTCTGCATACGACACAAGTATCGCCTTTGAGGAATTTACCATTAAACACACACCCCTCACACGCGAATTACTCACACCCCATAGAGCACTACTTTGGTTGTTGGCCCATGACATGGCCAGAGTTACACATTGACTACCCTACATGTGTCGGGTACCTTTATGGTTGTGTGGACTACCCTGCCATGTTTGCTTTCCATATGCTATACCTCACGCACATAGGTACCACACCCTTACTTCACTTTCATTACTTGGTTGGTGTATCCGGGTACTACCCATTCGACTGTGTCACATACACATTCGGATTATACAGCTGACTTCCGGATTTTGCCAGCCTGTTCTACTCATTGGTAGGATGGCACCTTTTCCTATATCCAAGCTATTCCTTACACATGTCCAACCATTGTGGACATTGCCTCCCCACAGTCAACGGTTGTGTTTCCACCTTTTCAATTGGCCACAGTGTGACATAGGGTTACCATCTGTCCCACTTTACAAGGAACAGTCCCTCTTTGGGCAGCTGTGTCCTGACATGTAATTGTCAACATGGCAAATGTCCTGAGATTTTAGATCAAACATATTTCTTATATTTTATGTGATAGTTGCATTAAAGAGTTAATTCTGTATCTGAAATACCTGACTGTTATGAGAAACAGAATAAGCAACTAAAATGCTACAGGAATACGCTTTTCTGTAGGCAAAACAGTTATGTTGAGTCCTTTGTACTGGCCGTGGGTATGTGTCGGCCTGTACAGTCTGATGTCTGTACCAAACATGTTCCACTTTGGCCATTTGTAAGGGTGGCAACCCTTCTGTGACAGTTGCGGTGAACACAGCATATTTTACAGGCTGACACATACCCAAGGTCAGTTCGGCAGATAGAACTTACAATTCTTGCCTATATCTAAGCTTATTCTTGTAGCATTTCGGTATCTTATTCTGTTTGTTATGACAATTATGTATTATACATCCAGTGAAATATGTTTAATGCAACTATTGCATGACGTCTACGGAGGAATTATGTCCTATATTCCCTGGACATTTGCCAGTTTTACATGTTTGTGTCAGGACACATCTGATCACAGAGGGACTGTCGCTTGCAAAGTGGGACAGGTGGTAATCTTGGTCGACGGTACAGATCATACTGTTCCTTTCAGCCTACATGTGTCCGTGTTGTTATGGCTCTTTTATATGCTCCTTCTGTTTCATTTACATGTGTATGCTATTTCCTATCACATTTGGTATGTGAAATACGGACATACCATTTGTATGTGACTATTACATGGCTTGTTGGGATATGATTCAGACATACGGTCACTACCTATATCTGCATTTCTCCTTGTGTATTTTGTTATGGACACATCTGCACAGCTATGTTCCCTCCCTCAAATTATGGGTCGGCTAGTGACCCTCTCTGTTGGACTGGACGTACCTACTGGCGGCGTGCTAACATCTGATACGTTTCACTTCCACATGGTATAGCTATCAACACTACGTTGGACTACAGGCACACGGTTTTCCTGTCATTTGTTCATGGGTAGGGACCCGTTATTCCCTACCGTGCATTTGTGTTTGACTCTTCATTTTCTGTTCGCAGGGACTCTGCTTTGCATATGTTTCAGTCTCCATGGACACTGATAGGTACGATTACTATTGCTGGCGGAATATAATATTCAGCAGTTTAGGTTGCTCCTTGAAAGCCGACATTGACACGCCTCCTTGCGCAACTTCGATACGTCCCTTGCACTCGCGCACGTTTCCTATGCACGTGGCTGTGGCAGCTGCGCGCCTTTATTAATATGCATTTGGCGCGTCTTCTCCACATCTACGCCGCACGGCCGGCGCAAGTCTTACGCCGGACTTGCACCGAGCTTCATGAATCCGGGGGTAAGTCTTCTTCTTCTCCTTTTGGCTGTGCCTCTTAGGGATCACCATGGTGGATCATCAGTCTGCAGAATAAGTGGCAGTGGAGTTTTACATTGTGAAGTTGCCAGCCCAGTGCCCAACCTTCTTCAGAAGGCACACGCATGCACACACTCGCTCCTAAGTCCAATTTGGAATGTTTAATCCACCTGTAGCATTTTTAGGGAATGTGGGAGGAAACCAGGGCACCCTGAGGAAACCCACTTGAACACAGGAAGTGTAGATCATAGTGTGTGTGTTTTACCTTTAAAGCCACTGTAGTTCATGGGCACGAGCATAAAAATACTGAGCACGTGCAAGCAGAGTGCCATTTTGTGTAAGCAGCTAAAACGAAAGCATGCATGTGTGTAGCAGTCAGTCAGTTAGTTAGTTCATTTAAGTTTTATGTTCCAGTCATCCATCCTGATGTGTTTGTGTGTAATAAATATCTTAAGCAAACACCCAAGCCTCATTGTCTTATTTGAATACACAAGACAAGTGACATGGTGTCAGAATGGGATCCAAAGTCAAAACTTCTTAAAACCATGAGGCGCACGCACAGTCAGAAATGGAGATGTATATAAGAGTGGCTCAAATGACTTGTGAACAGGTCAGAAAATATTTCCAGGTACTTAAACTCATTTAAATGATTTTTCCCTCAATGAATGTAAAGCGAAGCATTCAATTAATTAATGAATAAACAAAATGTTCAAAATTGTGACATATTGAAAAAAGTACTTGAAATAATTATGAAAACATTTGAAACAATATCCAAATCGTATAAAATGTTTGAAAAAGAGAAAACAACTTTATTTTTTCACAATTTACTTCTTTTTTGCATTAACTAAAGCTATTCAAAGTATCTAAAGTGTGCAAATTGTTGGCAGTGTGTGCAGTATTACAGTAAAGTATTTTGCTTTAAAACAGAGATTTAACTTTAAGCAAAACCATAGAGATTTGTCAGATATATGAGCTTACAGAAAAGCGCACGAACATGCTTACGAATGAGAAGAACATGCTTTCTGCTTCTTCCAGCACGAATGTTGATAGTATGCAGCACAAAGTTAAGAGGTATAGGCCAAAGGGTATGACTTCCACAATGAAACCCAGGGCAGCTTTAGTAAAACCCAGGGCACACGCAGCAAAACTTAGGGGTGATTTAACCTCATAGATAACTGTTGTAATTGTGGAGACAGTCATAAACCTAAATGAGAAAAGTACTTAGCTTTTGGTCAGCAATGCCACAGATGTAAAAAATGTAATCATTTCAGAAAGCTTTGTAAATCTAAAGAATTACATTCTTTTATTACGAGAGAGCAGTCCAAGAAGCATGTTGATCAAGTAGAGAGCTGCAACCCTACTTTTTATGTTGATGGTGTATCTGTGCTTGAGGAAAAGGTTAATGCAGTAGCAAACAGTATTTTGTAGTGTTTTTACTCTTGGAAGGCTGTGTAAGCTGAGGTGCTAAGTGTTTCATTAAATTCGCTTACTTCTTGTATCGGTGGTCTTGGTGGTATTTTATTATTTTTTTTTGTTTGTTTTTTTAAGTTGTACTTGCTAATGCAGTAGATTTGTTGGCATCATCCAATGCGTACAGTTGAAGAAGTTGCTGCTCTCATGCCAAATGCCACTGTTTTTTTCTGTGTTAGATGCAAAAAGTTCATTTTGTCAGATTTTACTTAATAGAAAATCTTCCTTGCTAACCACCTTCAGTACACCATTTGAAAGGTACAGATTTTTGAGAATGCCATTTGGGATCAATTCTGCCAGTGAAGTCTTCCAATATGTGATGGAGCAAAATTTTTCTGGTTATTCATGTGCCGTTATAATAGATGATATTCTTGTAGGAGGTGATGGTGAAGTCAAACATGATAGAAACCTTAGAAAAGTTCTAGATCATGCTTATGAATCTGAAACTGAATCCTCAGAAATGTAAATTTAGGCTAAAAGAAGTTACTTATGTGGGTCATTTGTTTTTCAGTTCAGGCTTACAACCAGATCCGTCTAAGTAAACTGCAGTTCTTGAGATGCCAGCTCCAGACATTGCCACAACTTTACAATTTTTTGTTGGCATGGTCAACTATATAGGCAAGTTCATTCCTGATTTAAGTGAGCTTTCAGCATTGCTACAAGAGCTGACACACAAAAATTGTAACTTTGTCCTGGTTGGAACAACACCAAACAGCATTTGACGTCCTGAAACAGAAAATTGCCAGTCCACCCACTTTGAGATATTATGATGTACACAAACCTGTAAATCTTTCCCGTGATGCTTCAAAATATGGTCTTGGTGCAGTAATTCTTCAAGAGGCCAGACCAGTAGCCAATGCATCTAGAACTCTAACCCAAATTGATATGCAGTATGCACAAATTGAAAAAAGAGCTTTTGGCAATAGTGTTTGCATGTTCGAAGTTCAATAATTATATTTATGGCCGACCTATCCAGATTAAAACTGATCACCAACCTCTGGTTACTATTTTGTGAACACCAATGCACACAGCTCCAGCTAGATTGCAACGCATGGTGTTAAAACTGCAAAAGTACAATTTCAATATGGTTTACATAAAAGGCAAACTTCTTTATCTTGCTGATACTTTATCCAGATCGCTCAGGCAAACCACTGACCAGCATGACAATGAAAAAGCTGATTTTGAAGTTATGGAAATGAGAAATTTTTCTTCCACACATCTTGATGAGCTTAGAAATCACACCGCTTCCAATCCAGTTCTCCAGAAGCTGAACCATTTTATCAGTCACAGATGGCTGGCAAAACAGTCTTGTTTACCACTAGATATGCAGCAATATTTTCCTTATTGAGACAAGATTTTGATGGAAGATGGTTTCATCTTGAAAGATCCAGAAGTGGTAATTCCAAAATCCTTGTAACAAGAGTATATTAAAATCTTGCATCAATGTCACCCAGGAATTGATTCTACCAAAAGACGGGTGACAGGACTAGTATTTTGGCCTTCTATGTCAAAAGATATTGAGAAGGAAATCTCAGCTTCAATTTGTAATAGTACTAAACTGCACCAACAAAAAGAACTACTTCAGCTGAAACAGATTCCTGAATTACCTTGGTTGACAGTAGCCACAGATATTTTTGAAAGGAATAGTCAGAATTATTTGACATTAGTAGACTCTTATTCAGATTGGTTTGAGATTGACCTACTTCCTAACCTAACTTCTAGTACTGTCATTACTAAATTAAAGAGACATTTTTCTGTCCATTGTAGTCTGTACAAAGTTGTTTCTGACAAGAGTGCACAGTTTACAAGTCAGTAGTGTGACGCTCCTGCACTGGCCCAGTAATCAATGAGCCCCAGTCATCACCACTAGCAACAGTGAGAGATGTACACAATGGGAGGATTACAAGTACATGCACAGTAAAGTACAATTTCCCTTAAGACCACACAGAGATCACAGTCAGTCTGGGGCTGGTTTCTCCCTCTTTTTCCAGATCCCCAATAAAACTCCCCACTGGCACAGCTATAGGGTTAAGATCTCAGCTGAGGGGCCAAGCCAATACCTCCAGCACCCTCTCTGTCCAACCAGTGCTTTGTGTCCCTGCCCAAATAGCTGACACACACACACACACACACACACACACACACACACACACACACACACACACACACACACACACGCGCGCGCACACACACACACACACACACACACACACACACACACACACACACACACACACACACACACACACACACACACACACACACACACACACACACACACATTTTGAGATGTGGTTTATATACAAACACACATTCCGCAGTGGTGCAGCTGTAGCATTGTTGCCTCACAGCAAGAGGTTCTCCCGTTTGATTCTCGGTTGGAGTGCGGGGAGTGCCTTCTTTGTGGAGTCTGCATGTCCTCCCCATGGTTGGGTGGGCGTTCGAAAGACATTCATAAATGGGCATGCCTTTGTTGAAGGTTGAATGTTGAGCTGGCACCTTGGCATTCGTGAAAATCTACTGCCAATCATTAGCGGACCGGAGTTCCGCTGTGGCGACCCCTAACCGGGAAAAGCCGAAAGACAACAACAACACACACACCTGGGAAAGGCTGGCACAGGTTTACTACCAACTGCTCTTAGCAGCTACTATAAGGCCTTTACAAAGGGTGTCCAGTCCTACTGTGTAATGTTACTATATCCAAATGGTAGTTTTGACCAAGCACCAGGCTAATAGGAGTGGCCTGTACAGTGTCACCAAAATACATATGCCAGTATAAAAACTTAAATATTGCTAAACAAACCAGCCACAAAGGTTTAAATATAGTTAATAATAATTAATAAAAGAACAAGACAATACTCAGTATCTCAATACAGTGTCTTCAGAGTTCAAAATCACAGGAAATATTTTAAAACAACATTGCAGGACAGTCTCAAATAAATACAGAAAATAATCTGAAGTAATCTTTACTATATTCCTATCTATATCTAAAAGAAATTACTGTACACTGGTTGCTTACTATTAGCAAGGCAAGTGCAGATTATGATGATAATGATGAGTGGAAGTTCTTGCTAGGTCCAAGACAAAATAAAAAAATGCACAGTCTCTCTCTGAGAGAGTTCTTAAATTAATATCCCATTTTACTGCTGGGATAGCTTGGGTGGCATCACCCTTTGTCACCTAACTTCAATTCCCAGGCTAAACAGAAACTTAACAGAATTTTAATATATCTGTGTTAAAAATATATATCTCTCAGATGTTTGCTCAGAACTGTGTAGCTGTTAGGAAGTCATAAAACAATAAAACAGTTTACATTTTAAATCTGGTGATTGCTTTTCTTTCAGGACACTAGAAAAACTTCTAGCTCTAGACATCCTGTCTCCTTGCTGCATTGAAACTAACTTTGATAGCACAATTTAAATCATTTAATTTCAGCTTATTTTCTTGATGTTTGGTAAGTTAATCTTCTGTGTTACAACAGGGTATGTTGTGGTTAAATTTTTGAAGCTCAGTACATAACATACATTTCTGTGTAAATCATATCAATATTCACAAATGACATAGAATTATTTACAGAATTCCAGACAGCTGGGTTGGCAGTGTCACAAGCAGTTCAAAAGATTTGCTGAGACATGGGACTTTTTGTTCATGCTACTAGTAGTCCTGAGTATCCACAATCTAATAGCTTGGTTGAACGTGCAGTTCAAAGTGTGAAAAAGTTGTCTGAGATATCCAAAATAGACAAAACTGATATTTTTTTTAATTTGCTTAATCTCAGAAACATTCCTCAAGACAATTTACTTGGTTCATCTGCTCAGAGATTAATGTCGAGACAAACCAGAACTACATTACCAATCAATTTGTTGATTCCAAGTGCTAAAAACAACAAAGCAGTAAAAGTTCAGCTCATGAAAAAGCATTTTGTCACAGAAATTCCATTATGACAAAACCAGCAAACCTCTCAAACCATTAAAAGAAGGAGAGATAGTGAGGATACAGAGAGCAAAAGGTTTTGATCGAGTAGGACTTGTGAAACATCTATTTGTGGAACTGAGATCGTACATCATTGAGTCACAAGGAATGAAATTTAGGTGGAATTGGAAACATTTATTGCTGGTGCCTGAACCAGTGTTACATCATCTTGTCTGTAATTGAGATTGTAATTCTCAGAGTATGCCATTGATTGCTCCTGTTCCAGAGAACGATTCATCTTCTGTTCTTGTTCCTGAAAGTGTCCCTGAAGTTCCTAATGAAGAGCATTTCCCAGTAACTGTCCCTGTTGCTAAACCCAGTACTGATGATTATATAACGAGGTTAGGTTGTATCTCAAGACCTAATCCTAGATACCTGGCAACCTAGACATGATTGTTATTGTTTATGTGTTTATATAATTTTTATGCATATCTGATTGTCATTTTTCATTTGCATGACAAGATTATCAGCTAGGGAAGATATAGAACATGGTGTGTTTGTTGTACCTTTAAAGCCACTGTAGTTCGTGGGCACATGCATATAAGTACTGAGCACATGCAAGCAGAGTGCCATTTTGTGTAAATAGCCAGAGTGAAAGCGTGTATGTGTGTAGCAGTCAGTCAGTTAGCTAATTCGTTTAAGTTTTATGTTTCAGTCATCCATCTGGATGTGTTTCTGTGTAATGAACTTCTTAAACAAACACCCAAGCCTCATCATCTTATTTGAATGCACAAGACAAGCGACAGGGAAGACATGCAGATTCTACACAGAAGGCCCCCCAAGAATCAAACCAGAGACCCTCTTGCTGTGAGTTGACAACACTAACCACTGCACCACTGTGCCACCCAGCTCTAAAGAGTAATCTTCTGGTGTTTTTCAGCTGTTAAATGCTATTCATCATCACTGTAACATTGTGTATACAACTTTAATAATGCACTTATATGCATGTACTTACTTGTGTGAGTAAATCTCAATATTATAATTGATAAACTAGACTTATGTAAAAGTAACGTATTACTTTAGTTAGTAACTAGTAATAGTAATATATTACTGTTTTAGAAAAGTAATAAGTAATAGTAATATATTACTTTCACTGAAAAGTAACTAGTAATAGAAGCTTATTACTTTTATAAGTAACTAGCACAACATGTTAACACTTAAAATAAACATTATATGATTGTAACATTATTACATCTTGATTAATAAATCAGAAAAAGTAAGTGCTATATACAAATCAACAGACATGTCTCAATGAATGCATTTTAAAAGTGTGAATCAGTGTATAAAAACAAGTGAAAATTGTTGAAGTTTTAAAATACAATAGATGTTTATGTTGGGGCAAGAAAATGTACAACTACAACAGCCATGTTGCCCATATTTTTTATTGTTATTCTATTGCATTGTATTGTATCATTTGTAAATAAATATTTATAACACATTAACTCAACTAGAATGCATAGAAGTCAATGGGACAGGGTAGTGGTACTTTGTTAGCACAGTCACTATTGATAAAAAGCAACATTTTGTCTTTGTTTACCACACGTACCTTATTACGCCCACAGTTCTAATTTCTTCTCTTTCGTTGGCTCTTCTGGAGCTTGTTGCAGTCAAAACAGACCAATGGGCTAGTGGCCAATCTCTGCAGCACTGTGCAATCTTTTAAAAAGAAAACAGTACTGCACATTGCAGAACATTCCTGATTTTGGCTTATATTTTTACCTTTTCCTTGCAAAAGTCAGTTTTCAGCAAATTGCTGAGGATTACAGCCAGTCAATAATGCCAGTAGCGGAGTTTCACACTTGTTACTCTTCAGGTACAAATATATGTTAATGCTATATCTCTTGACTTTTGAGTGTAGATCTGCTAAGTGCATTTGGGAGTGTATATTGGGCAGCAGAGAACAGCTCTACTTGTCAGCTGTCTCCCATTTTACAGAACGTCTATAATGTTTGCTTAAATTTTTGCCTGTCCCTCGTATATCTTAATTTTCTGGTAAATCAGTGATGATGACAACTTGAAAATAATGCCAGTAATTAAGAGTTTCAGGCATTTTATTGTTTGGAAAATGCATTTTGTGTAGTACGTGATGTTCCATTAAAATTTAAGTGAATTAGAATAAGCTGCCTTTTTGATGATTTGTACAGCTATAATTTTTCACTTTGTCAAGAATATTTGGACAAAAAAGCCGAGTGACATTTTTTTTTCTGTTTCTCATAAAAAGTGTGAATTTCTGGCAATTTTCTATGGATTACACTAACATCATAAGTTTCAGACTTCATATCCTTCAGAAAATATTTGCTTCTAGCAACTTTCTAAGTATGTGAGAGCAATATTTACAATCTGTTCCTCACTTCGGGTCTTTTCCATTCTTGACCTAAGAAGTTGAGAGGGTAAGTGTTGCAGTAGTATGCACTGTTTGGGTTTGACAGCAATGAGCTAGAATACATTTCTAGGCCATTATTTATGTATTCATTCATACACTCATTCATCTGATCTCATGCAGTCATCTACAATGCAGATACTCATACAAGTAGCTACAGTTGTTGGCCGTGTGTGTGTGTGTGTGTGTGTGTGTGTGTGTGTGTGTGTGTGTGTGTGTGTGTGTGTGTGTGTGTGTGTGTGTGTGTATGTGTGTGTGTGTGTGTGTGTGTGTGTGTGTGTGTGTGTGTGTGTGTGTGTGTGTGTGTGTGTGTGTGTGTGTGTGTGCGCGCGCGCAGATTTTTGGTGTGATTCTCATAAAATCTGTGGTTTCTTGGTAGACTGTTGTTGACTGTAATCAATAAATTTGTTGACTGTAATCAATAAATAATGACAGATGTGAGTTTTGGACTTCATATATTTCAGAAAATGCTTGCTAATACAAAGTGTGTTATATTAGCAACTTTATGTATTTATTTATTTGCAGGATCAAAATCAGACATCTAGTAGGAAAGATATAAGTTGTAAAACTGCAATATTTTTTACACAAAAATGCAAAAGCTTACAGGCAGTATTTGGTTCAGGTGGCAAAACTGTTTTGGAATGCTGCTCTAACTACTTAGCGTATGTAACTAAAATGAGCAAAAATCATGTTTTTCCTTCTGGAGAAAGGAGGAATCATATTAAAATTGCCCCAAGTGGTCAAGAAAAGTTTCATCTGTGTGGCTTTGTTAGCAATACTTGGAGCTCAGGTTAAGTTCTAGGCTGGGGTATCTTCGGTGTTTTTATTTATCCTTATATAATAAATGTGTGTTTAGTGAAAGTTTCACAATAACGTTGTGAACAAATCAAAATATAGAAAGTTTACACTAACTCTGCTAACTAACCAATACTTTATCACCTACAGCAAGCCAAGGAAACAAGTCTGGGTATTTTTTTACAGTGCAGTAAGGACTCATTTTTCTGGTACAGCTATGTAGGTATGTATCTGTTAGCCCCACAAAGGTTCTAATTTTATTGTTTGCACTTCATAACAGGGTAAATTTACACACCTGTGCCCTTACCCCCAGAGGTGCAAATCTACACATATGTAAATTATGAGTGTTATGATTTTGGACCCTGTGCTCTGGTTTTCGATGGTCCCCTGCTATGATTTTGAAAGTTAAGCAGTTGAGAGATCCGCCCAGCATTCAACTCCCTGACACCTACTATATTTTTTTTTACATCTATAGTTCCCGTTATACCCATTCCTCTTCCATTGTTGCCTGTCACAGCAGAGGGGTCTCAGCTGCCACCTGCACCCCTCCTCTTCCTCCCTGCTTTTCTTATTTCCCTTACATTCTTCCCTAATGCCCATTTATTTATTTTGTGTTGACTGTGTGCTTATAACTGAACATATGTTTACTTATGTTAGATCCCATATGTTCGTGCTAGCAAAGCTTTGTATTAATGTTTTCAGCTCAAACAGGTATTAGAATCCCACATAAATAGGTAAAATAACTCATAATCTAATTACTACTTAGATACATATTTAATCAGGTTCTCTTTATAATAATGTATTAGCATGGCACCATGAATGCAGTGGTACAAAGTAGGTAGGACATGCATCTATACATTTACATATAAGAATTCATTTTGTTAACAAATGAGGTCACTTTCTTACTCTGTTCCAAGGACAGTAATATATTTATATACTACTAAACATAAAACATACATAATCACAGCCATATAACATTTTATCCATATTCTGAAAACTCTGTGAGGCTTTAAAAAAATCCAGCAGAAAACAGCAAGCTGCTACAGATTTCTAATGCGCTTAGCTACAAAAGGGGCATTTGAAAAATTACATGAAAATGTAAGTTCCAGTTTTCAGCGCATATAGAACATCAACATAAAGACTAATTTGTCCCAACATTATGTAGCTATCTGAGTTTGAATTATATTTTGAAGAAATGATTCCCCATTTACAAACGCATGTTGATGTCGGTGAGAAAAGGCCTTCAGGTCATTGTCAGCCTGAGTTGTGCAGTTAGTCATACGTGTCTGTCATTCATTTTCTTCCTTTTTGTCACAAGCTCTAAGCAGCTTCAAACCTGTCTGTATCAAACTCCCACCTTTGGAGATGTATTTCTGGGCCATATCACCCTTTACATTAAGTAAAACTTCCATGCTAAAGCTTCTTCCTCTATTGCGTACCTTGCAAGTGCTGAAATTTCTTCTTCATACTCTGTACCTCACACTTCTTGTACTGTCTTTGCAACCATTTCAAATTACTCATGTATAACCTCTGTAACTGAACATGGTATTCCATGTGGGGCCTGCAACACTTGTGTAATATGAACCCATCACACTGTACAAGATTTATCCTTGGGTCTTGATTCTATCTCGACCATTTTGCAGAGCTTCTCCTACTAGAACAAATAGCACTCTTTGTTTCTGCTCCCAACAACCACTGAACAAAGTGCAGAATCATCCATTTCTTCACTTCCTTCATTTTTCTGTTAACATCTCACATGCTACATTAGGCCACAGTAAAAGCTGATGTGATCCCTCCTCCGTCTTGTCACATGAGCTAATTGCATTACTTTATTCTGTTGCCATAGTATGATATTTGACACGCCTCACCTCAAAACATAATGCATTCCATTACTTAGCGGTTCCTTATTTAACAGTCCTCTCCTTTGCCTTCATGCCTCACCTATAATAACTGCTATCCACTGATACTTTCAAATATCAGTCATGTATTCATACCCTTTAAATTTCCTACCATAAGACAATGTATGACACTTTACCAAACTCCTAAAACACTACAACCACCAGGTTCTCTTTGTCAGCATTAGCAGTGACCCAATGACAGAAATAGCTCAGGACACACTCAGTATATTTCTGCAATTTAAAGTCATGCTGTTGCTTATCTCCTTGACAATCTGCATCCAAGAACTCAGAATTATTGCTATGTCATTTTCTAGGATGGCAATAAAGCTGATCAATCTCAACTCTTCAATGTGCATTGGAAATATTGACGTGAAGCTGGTGAAGCTGATATGTCTACAGTTGCCAGGGTCTAGGTTGGGGCCTCCTTCGGAACTAAAATAGCTGTTATCCAGGATTCTGGAATGTAACCATGGGAGAATCTGTTCTGTACATCAACAGTTTAAGGAGGAGGAATGATAGGGGGTATTCCATACTGGCCAAGAAACAGCCTTGTATGCAATCTGGACCTATAGAGAATGTGATTTTGTTCTTGGAGACCACTTTTAGTATCTGCTCAGAGGTAATTACATGAGGAGGTATGGAAGTTGTTGTTGTTGTGTCTTTCAGCTTATCCTGGTTAGGGGTTGCCACAGCGGAACTCCAGTCCGCTAATGTTTGGTAGTGGATTTTTATGTGCCGAGTTACCAGCCCTGACACAGAGGTATGGAAGTAACAGATAAGAAAAGCTGGAGCTAAGCTGGAGCTGAATTTAAAAGTAAAGATTAACATCTTGAGTAAAAAATGCAATTAGTCATACACTTGGCACAATATTGGATATTATTTCTGAGGATCTTTATAATATCTTGTGGTTATCCTGATGTAGCAGTGTTTTAGTTCATAATTAGCTCTGCAGGATTTTACCCTTTTCCTGAGTTCCTTGACAACCCTTTTGAGGTTGAAATCAACAGACAGAGATTTTGTTATTTTCTTTAGGGCTATGAGCTGTTACCTTTAATTGTAGAGTTGGCTTATAATTGAGGTCCACCAAAAGGGGGTTGTTTCTGAACTCGTTGTTGTATTTGTAGCAAACAGGAGCAGCAGCCTTTATGCAAGAGTTTAGGTAGGTGTTTGGACTTTGGATATGTGTAGCAGAATTTTCAACAGGATCACCTAGGGGTGGGAGACCACTGAACCATCTGAAGTCATCACTGAGCCCCAGAAGACTGGCATTGGAAAAATCACTAAAGATGGTTGTGTAGGTTGTTGACCTGTACTGGGATCATGTGGTAAATAACAAAGCACAATTATCAGATCTGACCAGTGATGGTCTGACAATGGAGAAAGAACAGACATGGGCTATGTTTCTGAGGACAAGATTAAGTATATGGATGCCTCTAGTGAGTGAGTGGGGGTACAATTTGATCAGTGGAGTTTTCACTAATAAAGTCAAGGAAGCTTTGAGTATATTTATTTGTAGAGGTTGTGACACTCCTGCACTGGCCCAGTAATCAAGGAACCTCACCAATAGCACCAGTGAGGGATGTGCACATTGGGAGGATGACAAATACACACACAGTAAAGTAAAATTTCCTTTAAGAGCACAAACAGATAGCAGTCAGTCTGGGTTTGGTTTCTGCCTCTATCTCCAGATCCACAGTAAGACTCCCCACTGGCACAGCTATAGGGTTAAGATCTCAACTGAGTGGTCAAGCCAAAACTTCTAGCACCCTCTCTGTCCAACCAGTGCTTTGTGTTCCTGCCCAAGTAGCTGACAAAGACACACACACACACACACACACACACACACACACACACACACACACACACACACACACACACACACACTTTGAGATTTGATTTATATACAAACATACAGACACTCCTAGGGAAGGATGGCACAGGTTTACTAGTTATGTCCCCTTCTGCCCAGACTATAACGTAGTTATCATTGCCACCAACCACTACTTATCAACTACTATAAGAGTCTTCCCAAAGGGTGACCAATTCTACTGTGTAATGTTACTATTATCCAAATGGTAAGTATGACCAACAGCAAGGCTACTGGAGTGGCCTATACAGTGTCACCAAATACATATGCAAGTACTCTAAGTGCTTAAATATCTCTAAACAAACCATTCACAACTAAAAGGTTTATATATATATAATTATAAATAATAAAAGAACAAGACAATATTCTCACAACCCAACACAGTGACTACAGAGTTCAGAATCACGGGATATATTTTAAAACAACATTGCAGGACAGTCTCACATAAATACAGAAAACACCTAAACTAATCTTACTATATTCCTATCTATATCTAAGAGAGATTATTTTAATCTAGTACTTACTATTAGCAAGACAGAAGTGCTGATGAGAGGATGTTTTCAGGTCCAAAAACAAATACAAAATGCACAGACTTTCTCTGAGAGATATATGACCACTTCACCTTCTCCTTACAATAAAAAACAACTGTGACCCAATGGAACCAAAAGTTCTTAAAATAATAACACATTACTGCTGTAGTCAACTGGATGACATCACTATTTGTCACTTGCCTTCAGTTCCCAGGGCAAACAGATACCAGCAGAATTTAACATTTATCTGTGAAAAATACTTATCTCTTAGAAGTTTGCCTAGAACTGGAAGTCATAAAAACAAACACTTTTAAATTTGAAACCTGTAATTATTTCTGTTTCCAAACAATAGAAAGAACTTCTAGCTGTAGACATCCTGTCTTCTTCCTGTATTAACTAACTTTATAACACATCGTAAATCTCTTCACTTATTTTCTCAGAGTTTGCAAGTCAACTCTGTTCTTTTTCAGTAGGGTACACTATGGTTACATTCTTGAAACTCAGTACATAATATACAGTTCAACACACACTTCTGCACCAGTAATTTAATATCCACATAACATATAGTTTCCTTACATTTGTAAGACAAACATATGAATCCTATTAATATTCAAAAATGACATAGAATTATTTACAAAATTCCAGCTAGCTGGCTAGCAGCCTCAGAATCACCCCCCCCCCCCAAAAAAAAAATCAAGCTAGTTTTTCAAGTAACCCTTGAGAAACGTTGCTTGAGGGGGTTGAGCCTATCTGGGAATATCTTACCTCAGTCCCTGTCTTGAGACCCCATCTGCATTGATATTGCTAACCCCACTGTGGTGCTGCACTGTCATATCATATGCTTGCAACCTTAGGCTCCACCTTAGTAACTTGGCATTTTGCTGGTTGGCTTGATGCAGCTATTTTAAGGGATTGTGGTCTGTCACTACAGCCAATTTCCTTCCATACAGATAAGGCTAAAGTTTCTGCAGTGCCCACACTATGACTAGACATTCCTTTTCTACAGCTGCATAGCATTCCTCCCTGGATTGGAGCCTACAACTAAGATAAACCACTGGGTGCTCTTCTCCCCCTGAAGAAACCTGGCTAATTACAGCCCCACCCCATGGTCTGAAGCATTCACTTGCACAAGAAATTCTTTGCTGTAATCTTGACTGGCTAACACAGGGGGTCCTCTCAGAGCTCCTTTAAGTTTTTGGAATGCCTGCTCATATGCTGGGGTTCACACTACCTTACCTGGCCTGTTTTTTCCTCGTCTGTGAGGGGAGCAGCTATAGTACTATAACTGGGGAAGAACTTTCTGCAATACTCTGCTGTCCTTAAGAATGCCCTCACATGCTTTCTGGTAAAAGGGGCAGGCCATGCCTTAATGGCTTCCAGTTTGTCAGGTTCTGGCCTGATCTTACCACTCCCCACTCTATGTCCCAGGTAGAAGACCTCTGTCATACCCACCTGACATTTGCTAGGCTTAATGGTCAACCCTGCCATCTGTAGTCTGCACAGCACCTCCCTGACATGTTGAAGGTGTCTTTCCAGGAATGGATGTAGATGGCAATATCATCTAAGTAAGCAAGGGCAAAATATCCTGCTCCTGTTAGAATATGATCTACCAGCCTCTAGAAATTCACTGGGGCATTTTTCATCCCAAAGGGCATATTTGTGAACTCATACAAGCCAAAAGGAGTCACAAGGGCTGACCTCTCTCTAGCACTGGGAGTCAAGGGGACCTGCCAGTAACCCTTGGTAAGATCAGTGATGGTAAGATACTTAGCCCCACCCAGCTGCTGTAGGGCTTCATTTGTTCTAGGTGTGGGGTAAGCATCTGACTCCGTGTGACTATTTAATTTCCTGTAGTCAACACAAAACCTGGTGCTGGCATCCTTCTTTGGCACCAGCACCACTGGGAGGCCCAAGGACTGCTGGACACCTGAATTACCCTTAGTTCCAACATTTCCTGTATCTCCTCCCTCAGATTCTGTTTAACTCTCTCAGGCACCCTATAAGGGGTCTGCTTAATAGGCCTTTGGGGTCCTATATCCACATGGTGCTATACCAGGTAGACACACCCTGGCATTCCAATGAACATGTCCCCAAACTCCTATAACACTGCTTGGATTTCTTGAACCTGGGTAGGTGATAGCTGCTGGGACATTGCGATCCCTTCCACTGAGGTGTCAGTCCGAGCCTCACTGAGGAGACCAGTCACCAGATCCCCCTCAGACTCCTCCTGAAATCCACTGCAAATACTCAGCACAAGGGCCTCCCTATCATGGTAAGGTTTCATCGTGTCAACATGGTACAGTTTGTGCCCCTGCCTCCTGGCTAGCAGTTCTACCATGTAGTTAACATCACTGACCTTCCTTAACACCTTGTAGGGTCCCTCCCAAGCTGCCTGCAGCTTGTTGTGTCTGACAGGAATGAGAACCATTACTTACTGCCCTACCACATACTCTCTAACTCAAGCATTCCTGTCATACGAGACCTTTTTCTGCTGCTGGGCTTCTGCCAGGGTCTCCTGGGCCAAGCCCACGAGTTCCCTGCACCTTGTCCTGAGATTTAGGACATATGCCACAACAGGCTCCTTGTGGCATTCACACTTACATTCCCATTCATCTTGAATCAACTCTAGAAGTCTTCTCACCCTATGCTTGTACAACAACTCATAGGGTGAAAAACCTGTGGATTCCTGGGAAACTTCTATGTAACCAAACAACATATGAAGCAAATATTTGTCCCAGTCCCTCTTAAACTGGTCTGCAAATGCCTGTAACATGGACTTGAGTGTAGAGTTTAACCTCTCAACAAGACCATTAGTCAGGGATGGTAGGGGGTGGTCTTTACGTGCTTTACCCCACAGTACTTCCACAGACAAGCCAGCAGGTCTGACAGGAAATTGGACCTCTGTCAGTCAGTATTTCTTTTGGGAAACCTACCCTGTTGAACATCTCTAACAAAGCATTTGCCACCTTTTCTGCCTCAATGGAGGACAGAGCCACTGCCTCAGGGTATGTGGTAGCATAGTCTACTACCACTAGGCTATACTTTTGTGGAAAATGGGGTACTCAGAGGCCCCACAATATCTGTAGTTACCCTCTGAAATGGCTCCTCAATCACAGGCAAAGGCATCAAAGGAGCTTTCACCTTGTCTCCTGCCTTGCCTACCTTTTGGCACTGCTCACAGGTCCTGTAGTACCTTGTTACATCTCTGGAAATCCCAAGCCAATAGAATTTCTGCATAACACGTATTTTTGTACATTTTATGCCCATATGACCTGCAAAGGGAATATCATGGGCCATGGCTAGAAGTGCCAGATGGTAGGCTCTGGGCACTACCAACTGTTCTATTCTCTCACCTTCTAGTGCTCCCTCAGGGGTCCACTCTCTATACAGTAACCCTTTGTCCCAGTATACAGATTCCCCCTTCCCTTGAGAAGTAGGTGCATCACTACCTACCTCTCTCAGGCCTTGTAATGTAGGGTCTTACAGCTGAGCCTGTCTCAACTCACTCTTTGTAACCCTTCCCAGCTCCCCTTCCACAGGAAGTCTGGTATCCTCTGACAGCTGTACCTCACTTTCAGCCTGTGTACTACTACTCACCTCTCCCCTTGCAGTCACTCTGTCCAAGGGAACATCAGTACTCACAAGCAGCTGTGGCTCACCTTCAGTCTCACTGCTACAGGGTAAATCCCTCTCTAAAGTAACCATCTCACCAGGCCTGGCTGCAAGTGTGCGGTCTATGTGGGTCTCCCCCAGACTACCAGACCCACATGCTTGTCTCCAAGCCTGACTGCGTGTAACTGCATGAACACATGGTACTGCATTATCAAAATCATTCCCTGTCAGGACATCTGCAGGGATATCCTCAAATACACCTACTTGCTGGCTTCCTTTTCCACCCTCCCAGTCAAGGTCAGCCCTAGCCAAAGGTATTTGGAATGGGGTCCTTCCTAAAGCTCTGACTGGATTAGACTGCCCAAGCAAGTAGTGGTCCTCTGTAACTATTGCAGGCTTCACAATGGTTAGGTCAGAGGCTGTGTCTCTCTTAGCCATGGCCTCTTTCCCATTCACTAAGATAGGATATAACCTCTTGTGGTAGTTTGGTACCCTTGCTGTCTCAAGACAACCTACTGTTGGCATTTTGTCATTCCCACTTACTGGCTCTCCCACCTTTTGTCCCCCACCTTGCCTCTGTGGACATCTATATGCTACATGGCCCCACTGGTTGCATTTAAAACACTTAACCCTAGGTCCTGGACATGTACCTGGACTAGTGACTTCCCCTGCTACTGGCGGACTCTGTTGGAGCAGTCTGGACTGCCCACCATGGGTTCCCTTAGATCCATGAGCAGTACTGGGTGTCCCTTTCCTGTGCAGTGATGCCCTGCTTGCTAGGTATAGGTCTCCCTTCTTCCCCAACTTGTCTGCAGTACTGCATTTTCTATCAACTAACCATTTTCTCATGGCTTCAGGCAAAGTGCTAAGGGCTTGCTCCCTCACAAAAAGGGCCGACAGCCATTCAAAAGTGGTGGCCTGACATCCACTCACCCACCTATGAAAATAAGTGGTTAGTGCAGCAACATATTCACACACACTTTCATCTTCTTTGCATCCATGCTCACAAAACTTTTTCCTATAAGCTTCAGGTGTTAACTTAAAAAATTCTAGCAAACAATTCTTTACAACGTTATAATTTAAGCAATCAGTGTCAGATAGTTAAGAAAGAACTGTTACAGCTTTACCATGGAGTAAGAGAGTCAGGAACCGTATCCAGAGCCCTTGGTCAACATTATACTGTTTACATACCCTCTCAAACATATGAATGAAACTATCAAAATGATCCCCGTCTGTAAATTGTGGAAGAAATTTACTGACCTTTGTTGCTTCTGGGGTTCGGTTACTCCCTTCCCCATTGCCTCCATGACTCTGGCGAAGAGTCAGCATCTCCTTTTCATGTTGCCTCTACCTCTCCTTCTCCTCGGCTTCCAGATGTCTCAGTCTCTCTGGTGCTTCTATTTCCAAATGTTTGGCCTCCAACTCAAGTCTCTAACTCCAGATGGATTTTTAAGTCCTCTGTGGAAAGGTTGAGCATTTTCTGAGAGTTGTACATCTCCACGGCCAGTCTGACTGTCCTTCTGGTTGCTATTCTCTGATCCAGCTGTGACTAAAGCTGTAATCATGCCTGTTTTTGTCAGGTTGGCATGCACCAGTCCTTTAGCCCGGCACATTTCCGCCAACTGTATCCTTGTCAGCTTGCCATACTCCTCTGCTGACATGCTTGCCTGCTCTCCCTGACTAACCAAGCTAACAAACAAAATAAAACAATTCTGATATGAACTCTGAATGTTCACTGCATGGCTGATTACGAGTACAAACACCTTCAGTGACCACTGTACACAGGCTACAGGAATTTAATATCCACACCATTACAAGCTAATTAATATGTGATGTGGCTAACTCACCACTATCACCCAATTAATGTGTGATGTGGGTATCCCACCACTGCCAAAAAGGTAATATGTGATGCCCCTGCATTGGCCCAGTAATCAAAGAACCTCAAACCTTACCACTAGCACTAGTGAGGGATGTGCACATTGGGAGGTTGACAAGTACACACACAGTAAAGTAGAATTTCCCTTAAGAGCACACAGAGATCACAGTCAGTCTGCAGCTGGTTTCTGCCTCTATCTCCAGATCCCCAATAAGACTCCCCACTGGCACAGCTATAGCAATAAGATCTCAGCTGAGTGGTCAAGCCAAACCCTACAGCACCCTCTATGTCCAATCAGTGCTTTGTGTCCCTGCCCAATTAGCTGAAACACACACACACACACACACACACACACACACACACACACACACACACACACACAAGCACACTTTGAGATTTGATTTATATACAAACACACAGACACACCTGGGAAGGCTGGCACAGGTTTACTAGCTATGCCCCCTTCTGCCCACATTATAAGGTAGTTATCACTGCCACCAACCACTACTCATCAGCTACTATAAGGCCCTTCCCAAAGGGTGACCAATTCTACTGTATAATGTTACTATTATCCAAATGGTAAGTGTGACCTACAGCAAGGCTATTGGAATGGCCTATACAGTGTCACCAAATACATATGCAAGTACTCTAAGAGCTTAAATATCTCTAAACAAACCAGCCACAATTAAAAAGTTTAAATATATTTAATAATAAATAATAAAAGAACAAGACAGTACTCCAACA